>NW_008824414.1:3023986-3042475 GCF_000699105.1 Pygoscelis adeliae | reverse complement strand
CTACAGAACTACCACAGAAGATAGCCTCAGTATACTCAAACGGCATCTACGCAGTTAACTACAGCATACTACACACAGATGGTCTAGTTATGGCGTCCTAGCTTCCCTAGCTCTGCATAGCACCACTTACACACCTTGCACAGCACTGAACTAAAGCAGCATATAAACTAATACAATTCCTGCGATGAGAAAAGGACTGAAAAACTATGGGATATGCCTTGCAACACTGCTGCTGCCACAGAATGCAGCAAGGAACCTGAGAATATCAGGTGCCAGCTAGCAGAATGACAGCAGTGGGCAACAATCCCTACCTGTGTTAAACTCAAGTTATGACGGCTGAATTCTTGTAGTGCTACAGTCAAGAATGAAGGCATACATAAATGCCAGTATCTGTTATTTTGATGAAGTAAGAGAAGACAAACTTGATCAAGGCAAACCATTGAAATATTTTCGTTAGCCTTGAAGAAGAAATGCAAAACAGTTTCCATGGCTTAAACACCAATTCAGCAATCTCTGCAGCTTGTCCCAGAAATAAGTCGCTATAAGCTGTAGGCCACATTAAGAAGTCCTCTTACACCAGCCCTTCTCCAGCATAACTAACAGGACGACAGTAAGGCTCTCAAGTAGACAGCACTAGGACAGGGGATCTTTGTCCAGTTCTCATGAAACTATGTTCATGAGCTTTTGCAACAAGAGACCAGTGGGGCAAAACCCACCTACCAAAAAAGGTAGGAAATAGTGTCAAATTTGTCCATATAACTTTATTATATTGAATCTTATTAGAAATATGAATCACAAGTCAAAGGTGCTCCAAGAGCTATCTCAATTTGAAAGGCAGCAGATACTCTCTCCTCACCAGCCTCTACAAATAGATGAGTTCAACAAAGTAAAGAGATTCACCTTATTTTCAACAGTGGCTCAACTCTTAGAATATGGTGAAATAAAATATTCAAAAACTCTTCTGGATCTGTGGGCGGGAGGAAAAAAAAAAAAGTCTTGTTAGTATGCAAAACCAGATACATTATTCAAGGCTGATTTTAAATGAAAGTTTTCAAAATTTTAATAGAAAAAAAAGGTTCATTTTTACAGCTTTATTATAATAAATAAGATTACGACAATAAGATTATGACAAACCACGAACATTTTCATGACACAAACCTCTATTTACTCTTTTGGTGTCAAATGGCCCTAATAAAAGACACAGGCTCAACAGGGTAACAAAGCTTTCCAGCAAAGATCAAAAAGATGCTCTGTATTTCAGAGAAATCATTTGGCGCCACACAACTTTTTCAGGAGAAATAAAAGCTTTCAAAAGAAAACAGTGAAACTGCAGAGAAGCAGTGAGGAGTAGTGACTTACATAGAAACCACACAATAGTACAAAGTTCATCTAAACTAGAGACCGAGTTCTCTAATCAAGAATGCAGCCAACGCTAGCTTCCCAGAGGTCTATTCTCTCCCAACACTGAGAGTTTTCTCGTATATTTCTCTTCCTGCCACTAACTGCAATAAATACTGGTTTTCAGCATTTAGCATTTACAGAGAAAGTAGTGTTCTCCCAAACAAAAACAAACGAGCTAAATACTACAATGCTAATTAATCATTATATGCAGCAGAAGATCAAAAGGTTGGGAATTGATTTTTCTAACATGACGGACACATTTTATTTCTTAAAATACTACATAACCATTGCGACAATGAAATGTTGTAGTGGAAAGATTATTCCTCAGGGACCAAAGTGACATTTTGAAAGACAACAAAAACCCCAGCCTTATCACAGTCTTCATTTCCGAGGAAGAGCCTTAGGTCTCCCCTAACTGCTAGAAGGGAGTTACATGGGCACAGGAAGGCAAGAAAAGAAATCCAGTCAGTGAAAGACTGTTACAGCAGAAACTGTACAGCTAGGGTTCCTTGCAGACCCGAGGAAGCAGAAAAGACCTTTTTACCACCCAACGGTCACTCAAATCTCTGGCAGAGCTATTACTGCTACAGAGAAGTATTTGTGTGTTTTGTTCTGGTATAGTTATATAGCAAGGTATTTCAGTTCCTTCATATTATGATTCTTACAAATCTCAAAGAAAGGAAAACCTCCCCAGTTACCTTTTTCCTCTGAAGTGAATCCTGATGCAGCCTCAACTTTTTCAAGTATTTTCCTCAGTTTCATTATTTTTGTAGCACATACATATCCATATCTAAGATAAATGGGTTTAATAAGCTATTAGCTAGTTTGTGATCAAGTCAGAGAAGCAGAAAAAAACCCCCTCTTAAATGCTGAACTACAGGCTCTCAGATCCTTCTTTAACTGTGTACAGTGTTTCTTCAAAACTATGTACTGACTCCTCATATTCAATCTGACTTCCAGTTTTTTTAATGCAGTATAAATTTAGTGCAGTGCTCAATGTTCTTGCATAACATTTAAGAGCTCTTTTTAAACATTAACTTACCAGGATAACTGTTTCCTGATTTGTCAGTCAATTTCTTTTGATTTCACTCTAATTTACACCACTTAATACATCATTTTCAGAATGTCACATAACAACAGCACTGTGGAAGTTGTTAACACAAAAAAAATTTTCAATATTTGAGAAAAAGATACAGAACTGTATTGCTGACCTAAGAAACTGAAGTTTTGAGCATTCAATCTTTTCCTCTAAAACTTTACAAGAAGTTCAAAGAAAGTTTTAAGCATGATGGAAAGGCAGGAGAAGTAAGACTTCCAGTCTTCTCAGCCATTTGAGATTTCTGCTACTTGGTGTGTATCTTACTACCTATACCACAGAACCCTGGAACACACCAGGCAAAGTACACACACCCTTACAAGAACAAGGGTTCAGAAGCCATCATTTTATTCAGGAATCAAAAGTAAAACTTTGTGATAAATTGTTCAGTGACAGCCCACAGAATTTCAGAACTACAATTGTATTATTTGCATGTTTAAAAAAAAAAGCTAAAGACAAATAACTTTTCATGCAGATTTTTGCCTTATTTCCTTTGTTCATTGTGCCTAAAAAATTACAAAGCTCTTGTTAGTTCTTTTAACAAAAGCGTTTTGACCACTTGTAGACCACATGTAAAAATTAATGAAACTTTTAAAGCCCTGCCAAACCTATCAAATTGTGAAATTCCACATAAGATAACCCAAATGCTTTTCTTGTCAAGAACAGCATTAAAAACATTCCAATACAAATGCTGTGAACAAACACAACTTGTATTCATCGATGCTTTTGTATTCATACCTATACAAATTTTACAATACCTTTATGCTGATCGCATTTCCAAATAGACTAGTGAAAATATTTTATCACCAAACAATGAATAACTATTTCCAGTTAGCACTGATTAAATTTACCATGAAGAACAAGTAAAAATACTCAAAAAACCACAGACTGGCAGCAGCAGCTAGCCAAACTTTTCAGGTTTGCAATAGGAACGCATACACAGCAGGATTTAGTATAAAATTTGTATTAGACCAGAAACCAGTTCATGTCTTTACTTACATTCTCAGAGGATTCACAATCTCTGTCCGCAACAGCTCTTGAGTCTCACTATAATACTCTACATCATTCTTTTCTTTAGGTCTGAGTAACACAGTGTCCAAAACAGAGCTAAAAGAAAACAGGCTACAAAGAAAAGACAGAAAAGGAAGGTTGTTTTGATTCTGGAAGATACAACCATTCAGATGCTTGAGCAACATAAGACAAACCAAGCAAAGCCACAGGAAGAATTAAACAAACTCAAAAAGAGATAATTATGGACAGAGGACAACACAGCTGTACTAAATAGTAAAAGTCCACTCTAACCCAGTATCCTTCCTGCAGCAGAGTACAAAACCAGTTGCCAAGGCAGGATTTTGCAAATAAGTTATAAGAGGTATTTCCCTCCCTCCACCCCCCAGCCTGTGTACTCTTTCATCCTTAAACCATTTACAGTCAAAAAGAGTATAGATACACAAGGGCCAGTACAATTTGGACATGATTAGCACTTCATGTTATGCAGCGAATGCTGCAGAACTTCTTCAAGTTGAAAGAGCACAGTAATGTGTCAAGGATTGCAGTGCATGACTTTGTAAGCTGCACACTGATACAGACAGACAGTCATGACAACAACGATCACGTGTTCTGCATTTCTAGCATAGGATGCCACTATACAAATTATGAACTTACCAGAATAAGGTGGAGTCTAAGTAACAGGAGTTGTAATGACCCTGGATACCTTTCTTCTTTCCAATCATTGTCTCTAAACCTTCTTTTTCCATTTTTGGAGGAGTGTTTTCTTCTACCACTTCACTTAAGTAACCTCCAAAGGCTGAAATTTTTTTTTTCAAAAGACACTTTAAAGCCTCAAATTTTATCCCCCTTGAGATTTTTCCTATAAATGTTTTACAGCTAAGTCGCTGCCTGAGTGTTAGCATTGCTTCTCTGGACTAGAATAGCATTTTATCATAGCTGAGACTCACTTGTCTTCCAGAGAGTGAACAAGGCCTTGCATTCCACTGACAATGCACCTTAGAGTGCTTCAGAAAGCCTGCAGCACTGAATTAATTTCATCCAGTAGGAATGAAGTTCTCTTCTCATTATAAATGCCCTGTTCACACTATCTTACAAGTATCAGACACTTTTTTCTTTGCTGTTGTCCCAGGCAATACAACATGACCCAAGAAATCTAAAATATTTGAAGTTAGAAAAAAAATTGAGTTTTTCACCACTAACTTCCACCATAAAAATACATGCTTTTCTATGCTAATACTCAGAAAAAAAAAATTTGACATTATAGAAAAATAACTGTATTTCTGATAAAGCAATCACATATTGCTGGAGTTGCAAACACCATTTTCAGCAAAATTGCTTTACAACTTCTGAAGTAAAAAATGTACAGCATAACAAAAAAATCCCTTAGTTTTATGAAATTTCTTTAAATATATGAACATTTTCTTGTTTTAAAGCCTAAAAAAGTAATCCATAGAAGCACTATGTTCTGCACAGACTGATCTTCTATTCATTAATCTCATTTAAGTAATACATGTACAGATTTTCAAGCGTTCAGGACAAAGAACATATTGCAAGAATAAATGAAACCAAAACCCAGGTCAGTTCCCAGCTGATAAATAAGTAATAAGCAGAAGCTCAGTACCTAGAGAGTTGCAGCGTTCAATCTGGTTGGAAACGGGCTGTAGTGAGGCAAACCTGGAATCTGGCCTGCAGCTTTTGAGTTTAACAAAAAGAGCTTTCTTCGGAGCACAAGTGAAGTATCGAGTTCCTTTAAATGTTCCGTCGGTACAACCTGCACATTCATCTTCCTGAAAATTCAAGTGAGAATTCACTATTTTTCTTCTTTCTAGAATTCTGCAGTAAGACATTTGATAAAGTATCTACCCATAAGTCACCCTTCAGGTGTTCTGAAGCTTGATATACAATGTTCCTGCGTTTTAGTACACAAAGCTTCAGCTGAGGTGTTCTTTAACTGGATTTATTGAGGAAATTAAGAGTCGCACTTTTTTCCTTCACACCTAAACTTTCACTCCATCCAAAATAAAACAAAAGTTCCATCAGAAGCAGCTTGGGGAAGGTGGGAGAGGAGAGTGAGAATTAAACCTAGTCACCATTAAGAACTTAACTAAGCTAGCTAGTCAGTCCAGATTCCTTCTGTAGTTAGAAAGAGCACACATGCACTACCGAGCACCTTTTAAAACTCAATTAAAATCACTAAGCATTGGGTAGTGTGAACACTTCCAGTGTGACTGTGGCCTGCACAAGAAAAATACCTGCTTCAGAACACACAAAATGTACATCACGGAAAGACAACACAAACTAGATATGGAAAATAACAAGTTATCATTATTTATCTTTGATAACATGATTTAAGGTATATTCTCTGCTTACTAACAATTGCTAGGTTTTAATGCAGGACTGCATGACAGGCAAGTCCAAGACCCCAGTTTAAGACAAGACATCCCAAGATGCAGTCTGAGAACACCTGTGGCAAACTATACCTTGAGCTTCCCCCAAAGCAACCAGAAGCATTGGGATTTTTTGTAACAGCTGAAATTCCAGTCACATTCTCACCTACTTCGCTGAAGATGTTTGTTGTTTTACATAATTGTACACTGCTTTATCTGAAATTTTATTGAACATTATCCCAAAACAAAGAATCCAATCTCCCTAATTGCGTACACATTAATTTAACCGATAGCCAACCACAACCTTGGCAGCAGCTGCCAGAGAGTAAATGTCAGAGCTTAACAGCAACTCATGTTTGCAGCAACTGTGAATTTACAAAGGGCCCACAGGAACACATAAAGCATATGGCTGTCAAATCAACAATACCACTACCATCGATTATCAAAACCAGTGTTATGACTCTGACAATCGTAACTCTGACACTGCCTGTTTGCTAGTATGCAAAAACCAAACAAAAAATTTATATTCAATAAAGACGCTTACAGCCAGGGCGTTTTATGTAAATCTGCATGTCAAAGAATCTTTAAATACAGTCGGCTTTTTTCAATTAACATCTCCATGATGTAAGCAAGGGGCACTCCTTTAAAGTAAGTGACTAGTCCTACAAATTCAATTACCCATTGTGACACAAAGACATCTCAGAGCCTATTAACGGCGTAAGATCTAAGGCAGCCACAAGAGTGGGAGCTCATCTGAGAATTTAGCTATAAGGAGATCACATGGCAACCTGTTTGGACAAATTCCTCCAGACTGACTGCTTTTGCAAAGTATACAGGCACCAACTCTCAGCAATAAAATTAGTAACATGTAATTAATATTTATATGAACTACAATTTATATTTACCAGTTCCAGTCCAGCTAATACTTCATTTACTCCAGGGGGCTGGCCAATCCAGCGGATTACTCCATAGAAAGGAGGATTTTCTTTAACTTCAGCCAAGGAACCTGCTTCAAGACCATGTGAGTTCCCGACTGGGCCTGCTGTTGATGGACTCTCCTGGTTAGCCGTAGTATTTACATCACCAATGACTGACTGAACGGATAAAGAGAGAGGACTATGTCCAATAGTACCATTAGTACTTGACGTTTTTGTCAAGCTAAAAGGGAGGGAGTGAAATCTGTTTTCTGTAGACACAGAGTTTGTTAAAGGTGGCTGCAGTGGTGGTGAAGAATGCCCAAATCCAGAAGATGAGTCAGTAAGTGATTTTGCAGGGTCTTCAGCAACTGTTAAAATCAAAATCAAGATGTTAGTAAATGTTGGGGGGGGGGGGGGGGGCCCCCTTTTTTAAACGGTTGGGGGGGGGGGGGGAGGGGTCCCCCCATCTTACAAAAGGAAAGACACAGCTATCAAACCAATGAAGTGTATCTCCAACCACATCTGATTTAATGGGTGTCCTGTATAGGAAGCACTAACAGCTGGGGACACGTAAGATGTTTGTCACTTGGCAACACTGAAGAGACAGAACTGGCTGAGGAGACACTGCTGTAGCCCTACCACTTTTACCACAACCAACAGACATGAACAGCACAGAGAAAGAAGATGTTAGCCAGAAACTACAGGAAGGTTTAGATTGAAAGCTTTTTTTTTTTACCCCCACATTAGAATTTTTCTTTGAATACAAGTTAACAGCCCCAAAGATTATGACTGTAATGGGCAAAACTAGGAAGAATTCATTGGTCAGTGTGACTGAGGAAAGGATTTCGTTCACAGCTTATACAGAGATGAGTAATTGCTTGCAGACATGATTTGCAAATGGAAAAGTGTTTATTCCCCTGGCTCTATCACAATATACTTTGGTTCTAACACAAGGAATCTATCAGTGTCTATAAAGAATAAAGGATTTAAATAAGTCATGACTAATGCAGTGCTTGATAAATGAGATCACAACTAGATGTAATAGCACAAGCATTCTGTATCTTCTCTCATCTCTCTACATGGTCTCTAACATACAATTGGTATTCACAGAGCAAAAGCCTCTTCTTCATCACCTCTTCACCCCACACTGTTTTATTAACTGAAGTTAATGTATAAAATTAAAAAAAAAATTATTTAATCCTTTACTTCCATAGTCCTTTCTAGATAGGATATTCACCTTGTTTATTTTAAATATTATAACGAACTAATTTTTAAACAGAGTTCCAAGTTGTTGGAACAACATCTGTTAGGCAACGAAGAACAATTTTAACCCATTTTCTTTCACGGTTCGTGGAATTCAGGGGCTACTACTGCTATAGGTTTCTATTGTAAATTAACGTTATTAGTTTAGTATTTACTCCTTCAGTCACTAAGCCAGCCAGCCAGCCACACTTTAGAAGCGGGGGGGGGGATTAGATCTGGAAGCAAATCAAGGTATACTGATCCTTTGGGTATGTGCACCCATACTTATAAGAATTGAGAGAGATTTTACAGAAATAACTTTAAGAAAATACTGAAAAAACATGTATGTTTAGTCAGATTGGGTTTTTTTCCCCCCTACTTCCAGACTGATTAGCTGGCATGGCAGAATATTACAGTTCCCTTAGATTTGTAACATTAGCTACAAAAAGACAGGCAAAATAAAATTGCTCTATATACTTGGCTGCAAGAAATATCTTCCTTCCAAGCCACAGCTTTTATTTTGCCTGCAAGACCTGTGCATTCCCACAGAGCTGCGCATATGTTGCCAAGAATGTAATCTCCTACATGCAGGATAAAACAACAGGTCGGTCAATTAAGACAGAGTATATTTCACGGGGGTTCCAAGATGCTTTTTATGATATAGTATGTCTTCTGCTAAGACAACACATTCCAACTTTTTAAAATTTAAACTTATACTTGTTTTATTTGAAGAACATCAATACACTCTAGTTTTGTTTTGCTTTTTAAATAAAGCGTATGCCTACATGAAAGACTATCATCTCTCTTTACCTTCATCAATATACCATGGGGGTTTTGTTTTCGTTTGAGGCTGAGAGTCAACTGATGAGCCATTTAACGTGTAGAAGACTTCAGATCTGTTTCTATTTCCAGGTTCAGAGGTAGATCCTGGAAAACACCACATACTGAAGAGATTATTCTCCATTTACAAAAGGTTAGCTACACTCTTCTTTCATAGTATAAATTCGTTACTATTATTTGAAGAAGATGTAACTGCCTTTCCACAAAGCAGCAAATTCTCCCATCAAAGCTAACACAGTTCTAAGCTTGCAACAAGGTACCAGTTTATCCCAAACCAGCTTAATCCTCCGAGCTGAAATTTCAGGTCACCAACCTGAAAAGAAGGCAGAAAATACCCCTCAAGTGCAAATTTTTCACTACTATGAATTATGGATATAAGGAAGCATTTGAGATACAGTGTACAGCAGGTATTTTTTGTTTTTAAAGCAAAAAAAATTTCAGAGTAGGCAAATAAATTACCCATCCAATTCCACACAGCTATAACTTGTGCCAACACAGAACCACAGTGACTTAAGTGAAGACCATCTCTGCGAGCATCCAATGCCAGGTAGAATGAAAGCTTACAGAATATACTGTCATTAGTATTTTACAAGCCAAAATAGCCACTAGTAAACTCAAAAGACACTGAATTTTGATTTCTGCCTTGGGGGGGTGGGGGGGGAATTTATTTCCCTTCCAGGTTGTTTTTCCCTTGGAGGATTTTTGGAACTGGCCAAAACCAGAGCCAAAAGAAGTTTATATTTCGGGAAACTAAATTTTGGTTTTGCATCACAGCAAAATTAACATATTCACTATTAAGTAGATCTGCTCCTGGGCTAAAAATTTGCAAGTTTCAAGTCCTGCAGAAGGAAGACAACAGCAAACTATATTTATTAAAAAAATTTAAAAAAGCCAAACACACACCACACTTTCAGAAAAACAGAATGCAGCCCTGAACTGGTTATACTAGACAACTAGGTAATACGCTCTTGAATTTTTGCTAAACCTCAAACTGTTTTTCATGAAAGTGAAGGTAATTTGAGCAGTCTTAACTTAAACTGTCTACCATTTTTATGATTAACTAAACTCATATTCACACTCTACTTCAGAGAAATTTATCTTGATATGAAATATCAAGATATAACTGAAATAATAAATAAAGTGATAGAAAAGGCAAGGCAACACTTCTTCCCAAGCAACAGAAATTTGTAATCTTACACAGGTAAAGAAAATCACTTCCCATACATACCTGTAGCCTTTGGCTTACTATGATTGAACAAGCTTTTGTCACCACCACCTCTTGACGTATAGGCAAGCTTGGGAGGTCTCCTGTCCTGTGACACAGTCTCTAAAACGTGGTATATGAAGAGAATATTAGCTTCCCTTTTCTACGCTTTTATTACATCACAGCAAGAAGTTCAACCTGAAACGTAACTGAACCAAGGTCTAGCATCGTAAGTTTTAAAGCTGAGTGGAGCAAAACCTTGTTTGGCACATAACCAACATTTTATGTATATAGGATCTGCTTCTATCACATCAGCAATTACTTTACTTTGAAGTCCACCATTATTTTTTGAACACATCAAATAGATTGACTTCACATTTTTCAATGTATGTGCACGCTTCCATTATGGGAAACAGATGTATGAAATTCTAAGCTTTGTTTTCTGCCAACACATCTACAACAAATGCTCTTTTCCCAAAAATGGAGAAGTCCCCATGAATTCTCCAGAGCAGACAGGCGAATTCATGCAAAAATGTGCATCTCAACTAAACCAACAAGTAGGAGGTGAACATAAAAGTTAGCCAAACTGAAGAACGAGGGAAACGGTTACAGACTACAGGCTGTACAAGACTGCACTCATTAGGGTACCTGTCTTCAGATAGAGCACAAACAAAAGTTTCACATGAAACTTTTTTCTTTCTTCAGAAGAGGAATTAGAGGACTGTAGTGGTTACAAGTTAACACTATTCAGTGAATTACTGCAGACAGTGAATTTTTCCAGTGTCTTGCCATGAATTTTCAAGTATTTACTCAGAGAATGCGTAAGTAATACTATCAATATATTTCAAGCACAGAAAGAACAGCTTTCCAATCCAAGATATTTAAACTCCTGGAGTAAATTGAACAACATTCAATAAAAAGATTCCCACTACAGACACTCACATTCATGAATACTATACAACTGTATAGTATTGCAAATCCTGTAATATTGAACAAAAGTCATGTAAAATTGTAAACCTTTTCCACTAGTGAGACTGTAACCAAAAGGAGGAGGAAACTGAAGAGAAGTGTAACACAGAAGGTTAAACTAATTCAAGTGAATTTAGGATAGTAATTCCACAATATTGTTTTAATCGTATAACTGCACCTAGGTTGAGATGTTATCAAAGTCCGCCTTCCGGTTAAGAAAGCAGGGCATACCTGGAATAACATCATTGATATGCAAAAGAAGTGTACTTTCAACACTTGCAAAACTGCACAGCTGTATTCCATTGTATCTTCCATCCCAGTTTCCAATAGGATTATCCTAAAAATAGAAAAACATGTTACATTTATCCCAAGAGAAGATTTACATCGTACAGAATACACACATGTCTTCAGGAACATAAAAAGTAGGAAAATGAGAAGTTTGACTTTTGACATTTGACATTTACTTTTTCCTGTAACAAGCTTTGTATTTAGAACGGTCAAACATTACAGTCTTTAAAGACAAATGCAAACTTAAAAATGCTCTTTTGAGGAATATTTCCTATTTTAACAAGCATTCCTCTACTAAAATCCATTATTTATAAACAAGTTAGAACAATTCCAGTGCATTGTTAGGCAACAGCTACTGCAATCAAGAAAATGGAAGCACCTGATCTACAAAAACAAAACCAAAACGCCCTTTAACCGCCAAAAATTTGAAAGCTGTTCATTTTAAAAATTTGAAGTTGCTAGAAATAATTTTTAATGACAAGCTTCACATTTTCTTGAACGATCAACTTTTGTACTTCAGACCCAGTATTTTTAAGGTAGCACAAAGTCAAACAAACCAAAGTTACATGAAAAAAAGCTTTTAAAAATAGCTAACAAAGAAAAAGGCATCCAGCCTACTTTTTTAAAAGGCAGAACAAAGCCAGTCTCACAAGACAAACACTCAACTCTATTACTTCAAGACTGACATCTAACATGGCAAGTAGCTCAGTGGAGGCTTCTCAGAGTAACCGGAGTATTTCTCCTGAACTGTTTAGCATCAAATAGGATACCATTTACCTGATGCCAAAATACAATTACCACCAAGGGGCATCTTTGAACACAAGTGTTTATTTCCCATTTTAGGTCAGCCTCCGCTGAAGTAGCTTGTGGATAATGTTTCTTCTTTTACATTGCATGTAATTTACTAGCTAACACACATGCAAAAGTTATTAAAGTCAGATTATTTTCTTACCATGTCCACTCCAACAACGTATCCTAAACTTTCGTTTCCTGGTAAGACATCACAGAATATAACTGTCCCATACTCTATACTCTCTCCTATCTTCAGAGAAACCCTGGAGTTGATCTCCAGAGGAGGAAGTTCTACCTGCATTGTGTCAACTGGAGCTGCATAGTCACTTTCCAGTTCATTGTCATCATCTTCCACCAGCTCCAGTTTGTCCAAAGCAACAAAAACCCCACAATCCTCATCACATCTGAAAAGCTGCTTGCCTTGGTACTGTCCATCAGTAAAGCCCTGACCACGACCTTCTTCCTAAGTGTCGGAGGAGGAAGAAGAGGAGGGGAAAAAAGAAAAAAAAAAAAAAAAAAAGCAGTGTATTTTGTGCAAAAGCAGACTACTACAAAAGCAGTAACATAAACCAGTGTTTTGGAGAAATTGCAGTAAGAATTTGCCTGATGAACTATCATTATATTGGGAGAATTCTATTGCTGGAATTTGTGGCAGATATACACACTGTCTATCTTAGGGGAATAAACAGTAAGATGCCATTAGATTAGAGAGTAGCTGCACGCAGAAGCCCTTTTACTCAGAGAAGCACGTTTTCTTCAGGTGCAAATCTCCTTTCCATCATCAACTTTTTGCCATACCAGTACAAGACTACTTCATACTAGACGTAAGGCTAAGCATTCAAAAATTCCACTTCGATGCCAAATAAAGAGAGCCGATTTTCAGAAGCACTTGGGCCTGATATTCCCTGAGGTTCTCGGTGGGAATAGCAAAGAATTTGGGAAAAGTTTAAAGAGTACTTTGAAAAACATACTTCTAATGCAAGGGTGGCACTCTCCTGAATCTAACCCTTCAAAAGCTTATGGTTGACATTAATTTTGCAGAAATATCTCACTAGGAGCAAACAACGGCAACATTCTCTATCTTAACTAGTTGCCATTTGACTTTCAGGGCTCTACAAAACCAGCAGCCCTAAAATCCAAGCCTATATTTATGGATTGTATCCTGCCACATGCAGGGAAAAACAAAGTACTCAACAGAAATCTGAGAGTCAGATATTTGCCATGATGGGGATATAAGTAATTAAATTCTTCTAGGCTGGAAGAGTCAGAGTATGTTCAAGTCTTTTTGCCAGCCCATGCACCTCATCAAGCTTCACTTAACGTGTAGAATACAAGGCTGATGTGATATGGTCTGTTCACAGGTATTTAATAACAATACTTATGAAAAAACTGGAGGTTACAGCATTTTTAGGGGTAATGATGCTTCTAGAAAAAAGAATTTATTATGACTGCCTCTTTAAACAGAAGATTTTTAGCTCATCTTATAAAATATATGTATGATGTTCCCCCATAGCAAGAAACTTACCAGCAACTCTACTCCGAAGTATATCCCTGTTAGGGACCTTTCTTGTAATAAGGGTCCTCTGAAGCGAACAACTCCAGGAAATTTATCATCTCCTGATCTCAGCTGTACTCTGACAGGCGAGCCAATATCTATTTGGATGCCTTTAGTTAACCTGCTTTTGCTTTTAAACAGACTGTATCTTTCCTCACAGTTAGTAATGGCCAAAAGCAACTCAGCTAGTTTTTCATTTATTTCTATAACATCCTTCTCATCCACAAACAGGATTGCATGAGGTTGTTCCAGAATCTTTAATCCAATCTGCAGTTTCTTGCCTTTACAAGGAATATTTCTGGAGTGTCCCACAGAAGAACGGTCTTGAAAAAACTGCCCAATGCTACCTTTGGGCACTTTCAAGAGCTTTTGAGTCTGCTTGTCTATGACACTGCATTCTTGAAGAAGCAAGTAAAAGATCCGCTTTCCCAATAGGAGGAACTTGCTTTTTCTTGACTCCATAAGCCCGAATTCATTGTGATCAAAACTTTAAAAGCTGCACAGAAGTCTTCAAGAAAAATAAGCTGTTGATTTCTGTGCACTGATCTTGACAGATTCTACTGGAAGGTCCAATCTTTGTGAAACAATGCAATATTCATTTTGCAAAGAACCAAATCCAGAGCAGAAAGCCTAGAATTTAAAAAAAAAAAAAAAAAAAAAGAGAGAGAGAGAGACACAGAAAAAGGCAAAATGAAATTGGGGAACTACAGCTAGTCTTAAGTAAAACAACAGAAAATCATTTAAATCTGTGACCAGCCCCACTCCTCCTACAGAATAAAAATAGTTCAGCAAAATCTGAGACATTGAACATAGTCTCAAAACAGCCATAGTACTGTTGATCATGGACATACCCATTTCTGCTTGTTACTGCTGTGTATTTCCTTTCCTCCTCTAGTTCCTTGAAGCAAGGGGCTATGGAAAAAATGTAACGAAATGCAAAAAAAACACACCTAAGTGAAAGGAAAAAGAAGTCTTAATTTCAGACGAACAGGAATAAATATCCTGCTCAAGTTTACAAACAATATTTTATGGAAGCTTTCCACTACAAAGATCTTTTCCCATGCTTAGCGACTACTTATTTCTGACAGCATACTGCATCCCGCATAACATTTTGAAGTAGAAAATTTTATCAATGTAATAGAGCAACAGAAAATGGAAACTTTAGTAATTTATAACAGCCATTTCTTTAAATAATAGAAATGGACAGTTCCAGTAAGCAATGAAAAACAAACTGTGCCAGCATTGCAACATGCAATTCTGAAGAAAAACCTGGAAGCTTTTCTTTTTATAATTTTAGAAAGGTAACTCACTTCAATGAAGTAGGAAATATATCACTTTCAGTTATTAAAATACCCTGGAAGAAAACACCTTAGTTAAACATCATCCTAAGAATTAAGAGTTCACAATCAATAAACTAAACAAGAACAATCAGAAAACACTTCATTGCACATGGTAGCAGATACAAAAGTAGAATACATACACACATATATGTCTACAGTTTAGATCATACTGCATACATGAAGATCTGCTGTACCTTAACAGGATTTATTCTTCTTCTAAAGATGACAGAAAGGGGTAGCATACAAGTTAAGAATATATCGTCATGTAAATTTTCCTGTTAGTAATCTGTGATGCCAGAGTTTGCATTCAGTTAAACGAGAATCTCAATGATTATTTATGGATTTAACTTCAGTAAATAAAAAGCAAATACTCTTTGTCCTTATGCCTCCTCTTGCTACTCTATTCCCTCAGATCTTTGCTCTGATGGCATTCAAATACCACAAAATCTACTGCTATTTCTCCTACTCAGTTTGATCCCAGCTTCAGAAGCTATCAGAAAGGAATCCAGTAGTACTGTAATTATTTTCATCACCTGTTTTTAAACAAAAAGAATATTTAGAAAACTCTTTCCCCCAAAGAAAAGTAATAACAACCACAGAATATCTGAAATTTATGCAAAGTAGCATCTTTCAGTCACTAGGAATTCACACATTTCCGTGCTGACTCGCTGAGCCTCCTAGTGAGGCTCTTGTACCATACAGCCATTCAAACTCTGAAACAGCCCGCTTCTTGTCTTCACAGATGTTACACGTGGGTGTCAATGTCATCATCACACTTTGACACTGCTGCAGCAGCAGCTGACAGGAATTACGTGGTTTAAAGTGTTTCCATCTGCAAAGTAATTAACATCTGAGGGACAGAATCTGGACAGTTTCAGACCTCACTGAGATAAAGTCTGGTAGACTATCAATCTGTTTGCAAGTTAAAAAATATTTCTCTTCATTTTCATTTGATACACATAAATAGATTGTAATGTTTGTTGATGACTAACAAAAAAGTCTGATATCAGTATCAGATTGAAACAGTAATGTTTTATACGGGAACTAATGAAGAACACAACAGGATCTTCCCCCCCCGCCCCCCAAAGGAAACATTATTAAATGACCATTAGTTTTTATCAGTCTACTCAGATATTACAATAGAGTTCCATCCAAGTTCTGTCTAGTTCCCTCCCCTTACTTTTTCCAGACACTGGGAAAAAAAACAGATACCGTCTTGTTCTTCATAGTTCTGTTTTACGTTCTCAGCTTTCAAAAGCTGATGCACTTACTTAACTTTCCTTTTTGCGAGCCATTCCACAAAGTTAATCAACCCCCAATACACTTCAAACAAGTATCACTGACATTACAGGGATCATGACCTTTCCTATTTCACTTTTAGAAATAATTCATTTTAATAAGTATGTATGGAAATAATATATTAACAGAGAAGTCTGTTCAAGAGCTTAAGAAAAGGCAATTTTTATTTTTTATTAAAATATTATTTATCATATCTATTTTTTTAATAAGTATACCCTGCTTGCAGGTCCATTGCTGCAATATTACATAATCTTCACGTGTTTAGTAGTAAAGAATTCAGTGTGAAAACCTGTTAACAGATGCATTTAGATTATATAATGATAGCTTTATATGGTGCATGGTCAGTCTTTCAAAGTTCTGGTCATCCGCAGAGATGTTATTAAGCCACTGAATACAGTACCAAAAGGTCTTCCATTATGAAAAAGTTCATTATCACTATATAAAATGCCTTCCTCTAAAAACTTATCTACCTCCACTGTCCCCTGCCAAAGAAAATATACAGCTCTAAAAAACAAATCCCCTTCTTTTAGAATAATAAAAATGATAAATTAGTATTTTAACAGCACAGAAAAGCTTGCTGAAAAGGATGTTATGTTCTGGCAATATCTCAGAAATACATGTACATAAACCACTGATTTTAAGATTTATTTTTTTTTACAGCCATTTTCCATGGAATTGATTATTCTGCGAGTAAGTATACTTGCTGAACAAACAGCACACACGTGTTGGACTAAGACCAGAATAAACTATTAGACCTCAGTATGAACTAACTTGGGAACCAAACAAATTACGCTTAGCATCGAGTTGTCATTACACTGCACAACATACCAGCAACTATAAAACTTTATGCATACCAGAGAGTACTTCACCATCACCACAGACGTTTAAGTGTCACAGCCTATTCAATCGCGTTCTTCTACTCCACCTACTACCTGAATTATTTTCATGCTCAAAGGATTTTGGGAAGCAACAGGCAAAACACAGTTATGACTGCAGTACCACCTACTTCAGAAAAAAAAAAACATTTAGAAAAATGTCAGAGGTAGCCCATAATAAGCTACCTAACTTCAAAGCTTCCCTAACTTCCTTTTTTTCCCCATCTTGAGTCACTGTTGTCACTTCAGAGACATCTCATCATAAAAACAGCTTGCTCTGAAATATGAGAACTTTGTTTCTTCCCTGCAGTAGCCTCAGATGAACTATACAGAGATGTTTGAATCAGCTATCAGGTTTCAGCATGAACACACAAGTCTGTAGCTCTGATTTAGAGTATAAAATGAAGAGGCTAAAAAAAAAAATTGTAGTTTTTTACAGAACTTTCACTTTAAACACCAAGTTTTAAACAGCTGAAATGCAAAGTTATATTCTTCAACAGTCCAAAAATCATTTTCAAGGAAAGGTTAAAACTCAGAGCAAGTAAATTTAATTGAAGCTCAACATACACAGAATTACATAACTGCAGTACAAGCCAAGAGTGGAAAAACAGAAACAAAAACATTGTTTCTTCAAAATAGCGGTTGAAATATTGTCTGCTACAAATAAATTCATACCGGTAACGCGACTTCTAGAAGAAAATGCAGCTGAAAAACTCCACTAAAGTTTGTTAGGTGTTATACATTTGATACAAGCATTCTACTTTAGAGGAAGAACAAAACTAATTATCAACTATCAGAATACTCTGGCATTACTAGATTTGGCAAGTATACACCAATACACCATCATCGCTGTTCTGCAGACAACCCTCCTGTCAACATGATATGCAAGTCCTCCCAATAAAATTAAACGCACACGTTCAGATTTTGAAATGAAGACCAAATCATATTTAACTTCGTTCAGCAATGGAGTCTTTAATGGCAAGAGTGATGTATCTGTTTATCACCTAGCAAGGTAAGATGCGACATAAAACGTACTTGCAAGTCACAAGACTCGATGCAAGGCTAAGTTTTTGAGAATAATTATTCCTCCCCCCAGTTTTGAGAATTTTCTCTACCTCTCCGGGCGGTTATGAGCAGGACAGGGAAGAAAAGCCCCGAAACACTTTTTAAGTCGGAGCAGCGAGCTGCCCAGGGCTTAACGCTGAACTATCGGAAACGCACAGCGGGCCCCAAGCTCGGCGCCCCCGCACAGCCCCGACGGGAGCTACCGCCA
>NW_008824414.1:3008162-3021518 GCF_000699105.1 Pygoscelis adeliae | reverse complement strand
GGCGGGTGCCGGCGTGCTGGGGTGCCGTGCGGCGCTGCCTTCCGCCCGGCAAAGCCGGCAGCCCAGCAGATGAGACACGCGGGGACGAGGACAAACGAGACCTGTCAGGACCTGACAGCAGCCTAGTTCGCAGTCGGAAAGCTCTCCGAGTTAAAAACACTGACTGACTTTAATTGGCCTTTCGGGTTTGCTGGAGAAGGCGCGAGAGCGATTTTTGCAGCGCTGTTTGACGCCAGGCTGCTCCCCGGTACACCGCAGCGTCCCTCGGGAAGCACGCTGCTGTAGAGTTGCCTAGAGGCTGTTCGTGAATGTCAAACTTGATCTGGCTTCAATATCCCGTTTTGAAATACTTTTGCTCTCAAGAAATGTAAGTAATGCTGCTGAATATTTGATTTAATAAAAGCCAAATGTAGCTTCTCTTTAACCGACCTACTTTTGAGTGTGACTGTCATCTGGATGCTGTCCTATTTTATCCACTTGGCACCGGTGTTTTTTATACACAGTGAGCTCTTCTTAAATAACAAATGAGAGAATGAACTCCGGAATAGAAAAGAGTTGCTCGACAGGACGGCTATGTTAAAGGCTCTATTCACGCATTCGGCATTTCCGGAAGAACATTTATTTTTAGAGAGGGTTTTTTTAATCACGTAGTATTCTAAACTGGTGCTTTAAACTTCGTTTTAAAACCACTTCTGAAATTTTGTACTAGAAATGGACTTCCTACCAAGAAGCATCTTTGAAAAAAATAGCGTATGATCCTGTACCTAAGGTGGTTACAATAATGTTGACATACAAATAAACGCTTTCCTGGTTTCTTAGCATCTTTAACGTTCTTCTAATACATGTTTTTATCTAATTTAGTAACGTGCAGTTCAACATTAGCTAAAGTATAGGCTGTTCCAGTTAATCCTGTTCCCTAGAGACCTCCAGAATCTAGAGACAGTCAGTAAGCAGATCCAGTGTGGCACCGGACCAGGGCTGGAGCACCCACGTCTGAGCTCTGAAGTGATGCGGGTCACTACCACGGATTTTGGTAGGAAGATGGAAAGGCGCGACACAGGCTCTTGTTAGTGTGGGTGTGTGCAAGGTGGAAGGGACACAGTCCAAGTGTCGGAAACCAGCAGGGGTTTATTTGAGGAATCGATGAGATTCCACCTACTATGGAAAGAATGCTTACACTAATCTTTTTATTTAGTCACTTAAGAGCAAAATTGCATTTTAAAGTCACGTTTAATTTTTAAAGAATAAGTAGTAGTGAAAAGATGCTAAGATTTATGCATTGCATTTCTTCATTATGCATTGCATTTCTTATGCATTGCATGTCTTCAACACAACACTATTTCTTCTGAAGCATGTGCTTCAGAAGGGCACACAGTAAACCCAAGTTCTGCTCTGCTGATCCTCAAGGTGGCTATCTATACACAGCAGCTGCATTTTCCTCCATTTGTAGAGCTGCCTTTTATGCTAGTACAAAATGCATTAGCATGTCTGCTATAAATCCTGTTATCCCAAGTTCCATTATGCTCACATTTGGGGTATAAATAAATTGCACGTGGAACATGACTATAAGTATTAGCCTAAGTACACCATAATTATATTTGAGAAGAAAAGGGGACAGACACGTTATAAGAATAAAATACCAGAATACTAGATAGGAATGACTACATGTGGTATACCTAATTACTCAAAACCAAATATTTAAAAATATTTTTCTAGTCCATGTAATTATGTACTTTTTTTTAGCAGGAAAAATGACCAACATAGACCATTTAGAAAGTCTGTCATTTTACAGACAGAATAGTGCTTGTGAAATCGAACCCAAGTTAATATCCTATTGACCCACTGGGCTTGCATTACAGCTCTGTGTCACCGACAGAGCACAGATGAAAGGCAGGCCAAGACTGTTGTTTACTCTAAAGCTACTTCATACTCCTTTAGAAGTATAAAGGAGTTGTAGATAACAGGGCTTTGGCAGCATAAAATGGGCCTGTTAAGTTTCTTTCATGTTGAAAACCCTGTCAGTAACACCAGCACGACATATTTGCCATCAAACAGCGAATTATTTCTTTAAACCACACTCTTGTTAAGAGAGACATGTTTTGTAATAATGAAGTATGGTAAACAAATTCCGCTTTCAAATGACACAACACTATACAATTAAACAGTATATAAATAGCATGGAACAGAATTTTGTGCTGTGCCAGGATAGGAGTATGGTATTCATTTATCACAGCATCACCCCAGAAGTACAGAATATTCATGCAGAACAGCTGAATTTTTCTGCTACTTGAAACATGGAAAAGGTAGGTATTTATCCAGCTGCATTAAAAAGAGAGAGGAAAGGTTCTTGTAGAAGCATCAAAGACAACATTACAGCACCTTCTAAATATGAGTTATATGATAAAAGGGGGCTTGGATAAATATATTAGGTATTTCTGCCTCCTCTTGTTTTTTCTCATTATCTACAGTTCTAATGAATGATTTCGTAAAATAAATAAGGTTTAGTTACATAGTTTGGGGCCTGAGAGGGAAAAGCAGCACAGGCTCTATGAGATTGCTTGAAGCTGTGTTCCTTGGGACAGAAGCTGAAGAGTATTTTGTATTGGGGATATTACAGCCACATTCTTTAACAAGAATAAGACCTTGCTGTGCCTATAATAAAATGTCAATAAAATCTGGCAGTAAACTGCAGTTTGTATATAACATTGGTTTATCTCACAATTTTTCAAGCTGATACCAGCTTTGTATTCTATGGTTAAATATTGTGTCTGTCTGGGTTTATGTGATCTATCTGATTGGGAAAATGTGAACTGCCTAAATCAGGGTATAAATCAAGGCAGGATGTTTTACACTATTGCAGCAGTCCCTTCTGGTTCTTTAACTATCAAAAGCACAAACATGGTCTTTCAATACAGACATCCTTAACATGGCATCGCAGGGCTAGCTCATCTGGTGGCTGGTTACCAAGTTTTAGACATAAACCTTCAGGTTAGTTTTCCCAAAATGAGCCCTTTCATCTTAAATCAGCATGGAGGACCTAACTCCTTTGACAACCACTTTTATGCACTGCAGTGTTACGATTTTAACCTTGCCTTGTTCCTATGTTATTGCAGAGCACTCTTTTTCCATATCCCTTGGTGGATGCATTTTAACACTGTGCTCTTTATGTATGTCAGACAAAGTCAGTGCTTTCACAGAATACAACCTCCAAGTGAGCCAGTGCATGAGGATCCCTTTTCCATCATTGACTATGACAGAACATGCTTTTCCATTAAAATTTACCACAGTTTTATGAATAGTCAGATAAATTGATGGTGTAAGTGCACTTGCCCATCTCTCAGAATGGTATGCTGCCATTGTGAAAATTCCCCTTTTCCACTGCTTAACCCTTTACACAGTATTTGACTGTTGGAAGTGGAACTGAGAATATCAAAAGAAAGATACCAGTTATGCATTCCGCTAGCAAAGACCACTGTATTCTGTACGCTTTTTTTGAATGTGCTAATCAAGTAGACATTTAGGAAAGTAAAATGCTGCCAGGTAACAACACTGGGTCCCAGTGAAGGGCCAGGGGCTGTCTGGACCAAACCCAAGCTCATGGGAGCAGGATGAGGAGGAGCAGCCTGCTAAACCCGCTGTGGGTGTCATGGCTTCTGGGCTCGAGGAACCCGTTCAAGAACCAGCAGTGACTGTAACAGCTGGCTCTGCTGAGGCAGGCAGAATTCTTGCAGAACGCCGTTGATTTGTAAATTATTTCATATCAGTCAGCCATGCTCATAATAACGGATTTCACTTTTTTTTAATCATCCAGGTTAATTTGACTAGGACTTACTTATTCTGAAATAATTGAAAGAAGAGGTCATACTTAATATACTGAAAAATATACTTTCCTCTTTTCTTTTAGCTTTATCAAGAGCAGGACAATAGCACTAAGCATCACAAAATAATACATTGCTTTTTGGCAACACATAAATTAACAGATTCAGAATTCAAAGCTTAGATACATCTGTGAACTGTCAGTGTGAGTGAAATGCGCTCAAATCCCCCTTGGTTTTTGCTCACAATTGTAACCAACCCCATAAATCTAACTTTAAAGGACTGAGACTTGAGCCAGAAACCCATGCCTTGTCTACACTTAAAAGGCTTGGCTGGTATAGCTACACCTTAGAGCTGTATTGGCAAGCACAGATTTCTTTTCTGGTGTAACTTAAATCACTTTCTGCATGGAACATGCTAAACTGGCTAAAGGACTCTGCCAATATAATGGCATCTACACTAGGGCTTTTGCCAGTATGGCTGTAGCTGCATGGGAGTGATTTTTCATCATTCTGACAGCTATTTTGGCAAAACTTCTACATTTAGACTGAGTCCAAATTAAAGTTGGCATTGTTTTACGTTGCAAATAAAGCAGAAGAGAAGCATTGCCAGTTTATGGCCTTGGTTTTACATTATTTTAAATTGTTTGCTCTAAAGGAATGTGTGGGGCAGGATCCATGAGGTCCTTTGGATGTTTGCCTCCCACATTTGTGCTGCATTAAAATCACTTGGTTTTTCAGTGAGCGAGCTTTGGCAATGGGGAAACTTACATTACTAAAAAAAGATAGCGTCTATATTATTTACCCCAGAAATAGCTATCCTGATGCTTTAAAGCAAATTTCCAAAGTGAAGTGAACTGCAAAAGGAAGCATCTGGGCCAAAGGACATGTGGATTAATGCGTCATTCTTCTTCATTTTGTCCTCAGTTCAACAAAGAATGTAAGCACAGGATTAATTTTAGGCACACACATAAGCCCATTTCAAGTTTAGTAGTCATGTCAGATATGATAATGCTCCTTTTTGAACTTTAATTAAGCAGATATTTGAAATTAATCATATGTTTAAGCACTGTGCAGAATCGGGATTTCTTTCAGAAGTGCAAGTTTACATAGAGTGAGGCTATTTATTGTGGTACCATCTGCATTTTCTTTTCTGAACTGCATGTATTTTAAAGATGTCCCAAGGGGCATATTTTTCCACATAAGTACATTTACATCTTTGGCTCTTTTTTCCTAATCTCTCTTTTGCTAAGTGTGTATTTTTGGTTTCAGAAATCCATGCAGAGTTTTCATTGATTTTGTAATTGTATTTACTGTTGAACTCTTCCCTCTGCCAGACTTTGCGTTTGCACAGTACACGTGCAAATCCTGACACTCAGATTTGCAAACCTGCCCTTGCTGCTGGAGCTGCACTGCGGGCAACAGGCCGTGCCTCGCCCACAGACAGCACAAGGGCTGTTCGAGGCAGATAGGAAATTTCATGCGTAATCAGTCAGCACTGAACCAGTGAGCCAATTGGATGAGGAAGTCTGATTTA
The DNA here is from genome assembly GCF_000699105.1 of Pygoscelis adeliae. Classification (NCBI taxonomy): domain Eukaryota; kingdom Metazoa; phylum Chordata; class Aves; order Sphenisciformes; family Spheniscidae; genus Pygoscelis; species Pygoscelis adeliae. The sequence goes on along the minus strand of NW_008824414.1, from coordinate 3,016,166 downwards.
ATCAAGGGTTCTTCCTTCCTTTTTGTAAAACACAGAATGTGCCTGTTAGAAGAAAACACAGACATATTTTTCTGAGTTTTGAAAATGCGAAGCAGGCTTTTCATGACTTCGTACAGACTACACAAGCACCACAACTAAAAGCTCTTCAGCAGTTTCCAGGCAAGTATTCCATGCACTTCGGTTTCTGGTGTTACTTACAACTCAGTGAAGCAGTTGGAGTGGCATTTACCCTGAAACGGAACAGGATAAGTGTCTGTTCGAAGTAAAATTGTGTAATTTGTTGCAGGGGTTTTGTATTGTTTTGGATTTTTTTAATATGTAAAAATAAATAGTAGCTTAGTTAAAAGAGCTTACAATGATTTTTAGCTGTGAAAATGAAACTGTTTATACAAAGCACAGATAGATTTCAAGGCAGACATATTCAAGGCAGAAGACTGGTATATCATAACGTTCACTTCTGCATTCTTCTATTTGCGAGTGTGTTGTGTCTCTGGTAAGTCATGTTTTAAAGTGGTATTTTTATATATACACACATATATAAACATATGTATAAAAAGTTATATATAAAGATATATATCTTGAATATGAATACAATTTTTCTTATAAGATTATACCAACTCACAACCAAGAAAAAAGTTGCTACGTAAATTTATTCGGCCATTTTCAGATTCCTCATTTAATCTACTGTATTTGAGATTATCTTTACAGCAAAAACAAATATTTGCAAGTTTATGTTCTTGGGATAAACTGTCATGATTTTCGAAAGACTGAGCAGTTAGTAAGTAGGTGGCTAATCTTCATGTTCAAAAAGCAGATCTTAAGGAGGACTAGGAGAATAGTGAGAACTTCCACCTCCTAGTCTGAAGTCCAAAAATAATGATGCTTTTAAGGAGGGTGACAATGTGTATTTGTACTTGTTTATCCAAGCCAGGCAAAGGAAGGGTTTCTGTTAGAGGAAAGTGGTTTGCACTTCCATTATTTCCAGTGGGGAAAGTAATTGCTTTTCTTTTTATAGCCTTGCAGTTTGCCAGAAATCAATAAGTCTGCTGAAGGAGATTCCTCACCTCTGTATCCAGCGTTGCATAACTGTGTGGTAGACAAGTGGAGGCAAAATGATATGTAGCAACATCCCTGTCTTAAACCCTCTCATTACTTAATAACCACTGCTTGGGCATTATTTTTACATTTGTAGCAGGGTGACTTGTTTTTTTTTAAAAGTAGGTTGTTCTGTTATTTGCTTTTCACCCGTTGGCTGAATTGTGAGCAACACTTCTCTCATGCTAACTAACAGAACACAGCACCCTGGCAAAGTTGTTAGGATGCTCTTAGAACTTTTTCAACTGCTAGTATAACACAATGATGTAACAGGTAGGATTGATGTAACAGGTAGGATTTAAAAAAAAAAAAAAAAAAAAAAAAAAAAAAAAAAAAAAAAAAAAAAAAAATCCTGGGGAGACATTTATGCAGCAGAATGGCCAATCTGGTCTATGGAGTAGGAGTATATTGTGTTAGGCATTTTATCAGTGTGTGGTAAAATAGTAGTCCTAGCAGAACAGGCATACAGATCTACTACAAGCACAGTATAGAGGTTAAAAAGACAAGTAAAGGGAGAATGCTTCTGTACAACAATTAGAAAACTCCTTTCTCCTTCCACCTAGCCATTGTCAAATTCAGTTGTTTTGTTCTCACAATACAGAGACAAGTCTCTAGAGAGAACTTGAAACTGTGAAATATGACGAAAGTTTTATACTATTTTAGATATCGCCCTATTTTGCCCTACAAGTTGTGATTAAGAACAGATGGCAGGTTTTGGAGTCTTGAGAACAGTAAATTCTAGCAGTATAAGAGAGCCAGGCTGGTAGTTGTACTAATTATCTCCAAGATTTTAGTTCATCTGAACTCATACTTGCAAGCTTGAGGGCAAAATACAAGGCGAAAAAAATCTGCCCCCACTGAAGTTTATGACAAAATTCTCATAGATAAGAATGGAGTTCCTCATCTAATCTTATTCAACATAACTTCTTATGGTTTTCATGTTTGATTTTAATCTGCCTAAAAGATATTCAAATGCTTTCAGTGATAATGGTAATAGGAATGGTTCTTCACTGGTAGCTATGTAGATATTTCTATTTATTACTTTAGTTTTTATGAAACTATGGTTGCCCTCATACAAGTGCACAGAGAACAATGAGTAAGTCAATAAAAACGATTACCAGACTGGATCCTCTAAAGGCATGCTACTAACAAATGTCGTATTTTTTGTAATCTTTCAGTGATAGCTTGCAATGGACCAAGACTCACACTGCACAGCAGAAAGGGAACTGTTGGAAGCTGTAAGCAGGATTACTACATTTTCTACCACAAGTCCATCTGATGAAGAACGAAATCAACTCAAAGCTGAAATTTCATGTCAAGTGAGAAAAGAAAACCCAGAAAAAGATGACCTGCAAGGTTGATGCTATCCTTTAATTTTATTTTTTGTGTAGCTTATTTATGCCATTAATTTTTTATGTAAAAAACTTTGCTTTATTTATTGCAGCAGTAGTCCAGATTTACACTGCTATACTTCACTGAAAATAAGCCTTGATTAAACTTGTAGTAATCATGTAGCAATAGTGAAACAGATGCACATCCTGGTGTGTATATATACACAGAGAGTTTTCATTTTAAATCCCTTGCACCTAAAATCTATTCCAGATTTAATTTACACACCAGGGACCAAAACAGTGATCATCAGATGGCCTGTCTCGGGAGTGCACTTTCCATACATCACAAAATCTGAACTTCTCGGCGGTATCAGCAAGGACACCAAGAATGAAGCTAATCTCAAGCAGTAGTCTCTCAGATGCCTTATGAAGAGGCAGCATTGAACTTTTACTATGCCTAAGATTGCTGTCATCTGTTATTAAATAAAATGTTATATATAATCCAAAATAATATATAATCTCATCAAGATTTTCAGCCTGCAAAGATGTCATAAACACCACCTCTCTTAGGAAATATATGCTCTGTGGAGATTGAGCCAAACCCCAAAGGCCTTGGTAATTGAAACTGTATGGCCAAATGATTAAGAACATGTAAAAGTGGGGCCAGTGAAGGAATACTATGCCTTTACAATTCTCCTTCTGCATGTAGCTGTTATCTTCCCATTCATTTGTGGTCATTCACCTCCATTGTCTGAATGTTTAGATACATTGCAGACTGACTTCAGCTGACTGCATTGACAGAGACATTATTGATTGGAAATTGGGACTGGTGTGCCCACCAAAATACAAATATTCCATTTCTTTTATCCATTTTGCGAGCCTATATGCCACCTGATGAAAACTGTTGTCAGTAGATTTCAAAGGCAGAGAAATCACCCTTTTGAAAAGCTACATCAAATTCCCCTGTAAGCAAACTCTTCAACCAGCTGTCCTACATTTTTATATATGCATATGTATATATGTCTCTGTGTGTGTATGTGTATGTGACTGTGAGGGGAGAGAGGGAGGAAGGTATATAAAATATTTGTAGCTGAACTGTGGCATCAGTTCAGCTACAAAAGAAAAAGAGAATGTGAGTATTCCTCCTTCAGCTGAGCTGATTATCCAAGTTTCTCCTTTAAGGTTAGGATATTCATGTTTTCTCAGCTTTCACCTGTTACTGCACAAACCCAATATTTGAATAGGGTCAGTATTTGAATATATGTCTGGATTTGCAGCTGCATTGTACTGTCTCCTCATTTTAGCAGCAAAGCCTGGAGAAACATCCGATTCAGAAGACTGAGTCGGCATTTCATAGGGCTACATCTGGGATGATGAAGCATACCTCCTGCTCAGACTGTGCCCAAGGTTACAACCTAAACATACAATACTTCTTGTCAGTATTTTTTCTGTAACTTTGTATTCTGCAGCCCGTTTGGTGTCTTTCAAGCTTTCAGACCACAATAGCTTTCCTCAAAGAATCTGGACCTGTCTTTATTCGCAGTGAAATTACTTATTTTATCAGTCTTTAGGTCTTGCTGTTAACAGCAACAGAAATTCTAGGCTCTCCTTTCACAATAAATGCATAAGAATTTTCTTTCCAAATGCAAAGGTTGTAATCTGAAATACTAAATATATTGTTTTTAGATTCCAATGCATCCCTAAGTCCCAACTCTGCGATGACCACTAAGGAGCTTCAGGAATATTGGAGGAATGAAAAACGCCAGTGCAGACAAGTCAAACTCCTTTTCGAAATCCCATCAACCAGAATTGTAGAGCACCACTTATCTAAATATGTGGTAAGCTAAGAAATTAATATGTAAGAAGATCATTGATTTTTATTCACTCTACAGGGGTCTGCACAGCACACAGCATGCCTCATTACATGAAAGCCTTACCGAGGGCCAAGTTTTGCAAGCCATGATCATACCAACTAGAACCTGTTCTCCCATGGGCATAGCTGGTGGGATCTGCCCCTAAAAAAAACACTCTGACAATCAGTTCACAAAATCTGCAGCAGTGGAAAAGTGATATCAAGTAAATTAGTAGCTTGAGTATCCTTAACACCCAGAGGCTCGTCAACATTAAGGCAATTCACACAGATGTAAAAATACCAATATAGTTACACTTCCACTGAGCTAGCCTGCTGTAGCAGCTGCATTGCATTTGTATAACTTCCACATCAGAGATTTATGTTAGCACAAGTGCAAAATTCTTTGATGTTGACAAAGTCTAAGACATCCTCCAGCTAGATTGCTTGGGATCGTTCCCCTTTCTTACCTAGAGTTCCATTAGATGGCATATTTCTGTCATATTTTTGAGGTGAAACATGAGTATGAGGGACAGGAACAACAGAATGGGTTGAATTTTTATATCTTTACTCACAGTACCGAGACTTGGTTTTTATTTCTGATTCTGCTCCTGGCCTTCAGGAGGACTGATCTAGAGCAAGTCTCTTTCAGTACTCCTGTGAAATTCAGATAGGGATGTTTTCCTTGTTTGCAACAACCTCTTGAGATCTGTAGATAAAGAGTGCTAAGAATCATACTAGTGTTGCTGATACTGGGTGATGCAGCTCGGTAGAATCTGAAGCAGGTAAATGTTCTGGAGACTGTCCTAAGATCTTGTTGCATGCTACACACACCTTCTTAGATGATGCCATTCTTGCATACTCTCAATAGTGTCCAGCTTGTTGAATAGTTAAAAATTATTTTAGTATAACTGTAGGAGAACAAGAGTATCGTGCAGTGTATGTGCAAGTAGTTAAACTTAGGACTAAGTACATGCCTAGGCCAAAAGATTTACATTACAACAAAATTTAGCCAATTTGAATCATAGTCTAATTAATTGGTTTCTTCCCTTTTTCATGCACACTCCACAAATAAAAAAATAAGTACTTGTAAATTATTCACTTAGCTGCCTTTGATAAAATGATAGCTTAAAAAATTGCTCTTATGATTGTTTTGGATATGCATCAGGCATATATACTTTTCAGCAGGGAGCAGGACAAAGTATAGGAAAATGTCACAGTGCTTACAAATGAAAAGAGATCAGAGAAGTCAGCTCAAATTTACAAACCTTTCAAGGAGCGCTTGTAAAAATCATTTATGAAGATTGAAAGAGAGAATTTCTCTTTAAGGAAAAACAAGGAAGATAATCAGACAGACACTAGTGCTAGTACTGGTTTGCACCCTTCAACAGCAGCAAAGAAAACTGGCATGAGTAGAACTGCTCCAGTTCCTGTATAATTCAGTGGGAACAGGGTGAAGTTGAATGTGAACACAGTCATCGTCCAAAAGCCAGCAAGGTCAACAGTCCATGTCCTTAGCTGGTGCATGGTGACACAGTTAAACTGGCCTCAGTGGAGCTCCACTGGTTTACACACATTAGGGATTTGGCCCTTCCTCAACATCATTGTGCTTGGATCAGGACCAGAAGAGAATCTATTTGTACAACGCATAACACGCAATTTTATTTTGCAGCTATTTTTCTAATATCACATTTATTATAGTCCTTTTCAGGCTAGTGAAGAGCTGAGGAAGACATACTCTTGAGTACTGTTAATGTGGGACAGTGTTGCTGTTAGCTGTTGGTGAAGGATTTTGGATAGCAAACAGATTTTTGTAGAAATGTCACATTTTTTTGCATTATTTATATGCCAAGTAAGTTTGAATAACAAGACAATGATTTAGAGGGGAAAAAAGGCTTTGGACTTGCTCCATCTTATTTTTGCACACACCAAACATTACTGCCAAATACTCCCTCTTCTTTCACAGCATTAATAACACCCTCAAATCCCTAGAAATGTCCGATACAAACAACATTTCTGAGTATTACGACCAATGTAAAATAGATTACATTACAATATTAAGTCTGGGAAATCCATTCAGTTCACTGAAGATGATTGATTGCAGCAGCCATGGCTGTTAGAAACAAAGTACAGCTACAGAAATGCTTTGTAAGTGATTTTACGTGCTTCAGTCTAGTTCACCATTCCCAGCACCTTGCGGGATGGGATCTGTTAGTGTATTGTTTATCTACAACTTATTTACATGCTAAGGCTAAGTCTGGTGACAAAAGTCCAAAACAGCAGAAGGTGGGAACTATTAATTTGATGGCTGCAGGTTTCAAAGATCAGGCCTACACTAAGCATGCACCATAATCTCCGGCAGCAACTAATTAGCAGCACTGCTATAACCCATAGGAGTATACAAAATTACATGCATAAAATTGGTGCAGGAAGGTTTCGGCTGGTGGAATATACAAGCACAAAGTCTTTTCAAAGTAATAACAGACTAAATCTGACTGCACTGGGGCTAGAATGTCCTTCTCATGCTTATTTTTTTGTTTTATTGTGCTTAGATGTATAAAATCATCATTTTGCAAACAGGGAGTTTTGACAGCAACAAGTCTGTAATTGAACGGCGTTACTCAGATTTTGAGAAACTGCACAGAAATCTGCTGGAGGAGTTTAGTGAAGAAATGGAAGAGGTGACCTTTCCCAAAAAAACTCTAACAGGGAACTTCACAGAAGAAATAATCAATGAGAGAAAATTAGCCTTCAAGGACTACTTGAGACTTCTATATTCTATAAAATATATCCAAAGATCAAAAAAATTTATTGACTTTTTAACAAGGCCGGAGCTTCAGGAAGCATATGGTTGCCTGCGGGGTGGCCAGTACACCAAAGCTTTGGAAATCCTTTTAGAAGTCATTGGTCTGCAGGAAAGGCTGACGAGAGGCAACCCTGTCTCAATTGTCCCTACTCTCTGTGCTATCGTGGTGTGCCACAAGGACCTAGAAAACCCAGCAAGTGCCTTTGAATATGGAGAAAAAGCTCTATCACGCCTTCGTGTGCATACCAGCCACAGGTATTACATTCCATTGTTAGAAACAATGATCACTTTGGCGTATGAACTTGGCAAGGATTTTCTGTCTTTGCAAGAAAAACTGGAAGAATGGAAGGCAAAAAAAGATCCCATACGGGTTTTTACCCTGAAAGAACTTGCAGTTCGGGAGTATGTACAATGAACACAAGAAACAATTTCATTAAAGAGCAAAGCTGTCAGGTCCTTTTCCCAACCACAAACTCTTGCAAGGGTAAGAACTGGAAATTACCTGTTCGGCTAACATATCCTTATATTAATAGAAAAAAATTAAATCAAATATCTTTCATGTTCAAAAGGGACATTAACATTTATGTTGGAAAATATCGTATTTACAGATACAAGGAGCACCTGAGCTTACTAAGGTTTTTGGAAAGAAATTTGCAACAAAAAAATCATTTATGATTTGCTTATTTTGAACATAGCGTATTTTGTGTGAAAAGTCAGAGTAGGAAAATGCAATGAATAAGGCACTTACGAATCTGCAAAATCAGAGGCATTGCTTGCTCATGTGGAAACTACTTCCTTTCAAGAAGAGAAATATCTTCTCAGTCAATGCAATCTAAAGGGTGCATCTTCAGACACTGAATGTAGTTTTTTACTCCTCCAGCTGAAGCCTGGTCAGACAACACCTGCCATTTCTGAGAATGATA
>NW_008824414.1:3003302-3008151 GCF_000699105.1 Pygoscelis adeliae | reverse complement strand
ACTGCTGTGGGTGGGAGGACCTGGGGGGAAGGTTTACAATCAGCTTTGGTAGGAGCAAAAAATACAAGCAATGATCATTCCATCAGAGATGAGAGAATATGCTTCATTTCCCTTTTGTAGCTGATACAGTTTTATGACTTGCATTGAAGGCACATTCTTGTTTGGGGTGATCTTTAAGTACAGCTCTGACCAGGGTAGAAAATTCATACCACATGCGCTATATACATAATGGAAAGGAACCACAGAAGGGTGCTGTTGAGGAGAACATCTGGCTAATATAATGCTAGCATTTAATTCTGATTATCAAGCTGTGAGACACATGGTTAACAGACAGTCTGTGTTAAGCATGTGCTTCCCTGTTGCCTTTCAGAGGTTTATGTAAATTGGGTGTTGCCTTAGTTTTACAGCCTGGTACACCATGCAAATATCATCCTGGTGGCACTGTAATATTACAGCCAATTCTTTCAGGGACCCAACCCACGTATACAAATACTAAGGTTGTCTTGGCCCTAACACTCCTCTGAAAGCTTCCTAAGAGCTGAAAAAGTCTCTATTTACCTGCTTCTGTAATTTCCCTCAAGTCTATTATCTCTCCCATACACTTATTTTAATAATCTGGTAAACAGATCTCATGAATATTGTAATTAACATGTCATGCTGGCATGGGTCATTATTCTCGGCTGAACGTAGTCCACTGAGTACTTTCAGGCCTGCACTCCAGGTACAGATACTACATCAAACCAGAAGATGCAATGGACTTCGGCATCTCCCTCCTCTTCTACAGTCTTTACTACGGGGTGCTGGAGTGGGACTTTGCCAAGATGTGTGTGGATTACATGGCCTTGACAATCAGGATGAGTTAACGCCATGCTATCCCCCAGGCAAGAGTCCTGCCCCATTATGGGGGGGCCTGAAGTGTGTCAGTCACAGCAGTAGCTTTTGCCTCCCCCAAACGGGAAAGTGCATCAAACTGCCCCCTTGAGGAGGGGCTCCCTGAGGCTGCTGCCTTTCTCACTCTGCTCTCTGTGGTCCTACTACTGTGGTGTCTGGGCTTGGAGGTTTCTGACACAACAGAGTTGCTCCAAGATCCTTCCTTAAGAGCAAAGCCTCTGCGGGTGTCCCCTCATTCCCAGAAGAACAACAAATGAGGAATGGAAGGATCTGTTCAGCCCCTCTAAACTCCTGACAAATATTTCTCTACCTGGGCCTTTAAAATCTCCAGTGCCAAAGAGCGCTCGTGTTTCTGGGACCACGCTGTGGGTGCATTAACTCGTGACCTGTAGCCACCAGGGAAAGCTTCACACCATGGGCTTCTTTCTGCTGCTCGTACCCACTGCAGGTTGTGCTGTCCCTGTGGACAGAGGGCGTGTTCCTGCGTGCCTGTGGTGGTGGCCTAAAATCTGTAGCCCGCTCGTCTAGTACCAAAAAACCCTCCACTCTACAAAAAAATACGTGACCTAGGACACTGGTAGAGAAGGTCATGTTGCTTCTTTGCAGCAGCTCTTTAGGGTCTTGGGCTTTGTGTTTCCTCCTCTTCCTCCTCCCCGAGCTTTCTGCTGCTGCCCCTTGGAGGTGCTGCCTGGCAGCACTGAGGAGCCCCAGCCCCTCACCAGCCACCTTCCACTCACACTGGGACACCTCGGCAGAGCTTGGGTCTCCCCCCACGTAGGCAGTAGGCACCCAGGACAGACCTGCAGCAGCCCAGGTGCAGCCTGAGGGCTCCGTTGGATGCTTGGAGCAAAGCTGTGCCAGGTCTCTGCCTGAGACATGTTTTGCCAATGATACTGAACTAGGAGGAGCTGTGGACTCCCTCAAGGGTAAAGAGGCCTTACAGAGAGATCTGGATATACTGGAGAGCTGAGCAATCACCAACCGTATGAAATTTAACAAGAGAAAGTTCCGAATTCTCCACCTAGGATGGGGTAATTCTGGTTATACATACAAATTGGAGAACGAGAGGCTGGAGAGCAGCCCCGCCAAAAGAGATCTGGGGGTCTGGGTTGATGGCAAGCTGAGTATGAGTCAACAGTGTGCCCTGGCAGCGAAAAGGACCAACCGTGTCCTGGGGTGCATCAAGCACAGCATAGCTAGCTGGTCGAGGGAGGTGATTGTCCCACTCTACACTGCACTGGTGCGGCCCCACCTCAAGTAGTGTGTGCAGTTTTGGGCGCCCCATTATCAGAAGGACATCTAACTATTGGAGTGTGTCCAGAGGAGGGCGACCAAGATGGTGAAAGGTCTCGAGGGCAAGACTTACAAGGGGCAGCTGAGGTCACTTGGTGTGTTCAGCTTGGAGAAGAGAAGACTGAGGGGTGACCTCATCGCAGCCTACAACTTCTTCAAGGGGAGCAGTGGAGGGGGAGTTGCTGATCTCCTCTCTTTGGTGAGCAGTGAGAGGACACGAGGAAATGGGTTGAAGCTGCATCAGGGGAAGTTCAGATTGGACATTAGGAAAAGGTTCTTCACTGAGAGGGTGGTCGGTCACTGGAACAGGCTCTCCAGGGAAGTGGTCACGGCACCAAGCCTGTCAGAGTTCAAGGAGCATCTGGACAATGATCTTAGTCATATGGTTTAGTTTTAGGTAGTCCTGTGAGGAGCAGGGAGTTGGACTCGATGATCCTTATGGGTCGCTTCCAACTTGAGATATTCTATGCACCACAATGACACTATCTATAAATTAGGAATAACTGTATTAACTTACCTCCCCAGACACATAAAAGAATCAGCTAATTGGAAGTGCACTGAACCTGAAAAACATTGCTGTGCATTGTTACAAGAAGGTTGGCTTGGAAAAAATACAGAATAATAGGAGTGTCTAGGGTAGAAAGTTAATATTTTAAGTAGCTATTAACAGCTAGGCATTAAACTCAACATATGTGGATTATTTGTTATTTGACAATTATTATTTTTTCTAGTTATACCAGAAGTAAGCAAATTAAGAGTAATTAAGAGACTGAAGGACTAATCTTCCCACAACATACCATATTGCAGGACAGTTAAAATGGATCAAAGGTAACACCTTCTTAGAGGATCACGTCTGAATCAGTAACAAAGTGGCAAAGAAAAAGCATGTCTGGGGTCTGCATCACACTCACGTGACTTGGAATTAAGGCAGAAAGGAAGCATGGTCATCACACTGCTCTATCTCCACAGCAGTTTGTGGTGAAAGACCAAAAAAATAGGGAAAAATAATTTCACTCCTTTTGCTCCCTCCCCTCATTGTCTGCAGTGTCCCAAGCACAACTGCCTTGGACTCTCCTCAGGTTCCTATGGGACTGTACGTGAGTAGCTAATTGTGTCCACAGACCCTCACCCTACAGCTGACTACAGGATTAGAGGGTCCATAAGTACATGCTGTCTAGCAAGGGCAAGTACCAGGAAAGCAGCATATCAAAGAGATCTTACTTAACCTTTACTTGTGGTAATGCTATAACTTTCCATCTCTGAAGGATTAACTGATCCAAAGCTAACCAATTTTTGTTGGCATGGCAGCTCACATTAGGAATATGAGGAGGTGCTGTTTGGCTACGAGAAAAATTTACACAATTCAAAAGGCACTAAAATAAACAGTGCCAACCCCCCACCCTGTTTTGTTGGTATAAGCCAAATTTCTGCTGAGAATGCTTTTCCATATAATGTACTAGCAGAGTTTTGTCAGCAAAATGGTCCTAGAATAGGTCACTTCGTCCCTATCCACCAGAAGGCAGAGGTCAGCCTCCTTGTATTGTGGGGAAAAATGAACTAAATAAATACAGGAATGGTGTGAAGAAAGAACAATGTGTCTGTTGGATAATTCCCCCACACTGAACTTCTTTAATGGAGAGCCTTTTCAGTGGGGCATCTGTGGCAAGCAATCAGCCACATCATCTTCAGAGCTACCCAGGAAGAACATATCATCTACCTCACTCAAAGGGCTGATTTCAATTTCTTCTGCATTGAGACTTCCAGTCAAGCCACTTCATGTATGAATCTGCAGAGCCTACAGCATGTGTCATTAGAGTCAAGTGTAGTGTTCATAAAATCAGTTTGTGATTTCATTACTATTAGAATACAACAAAACTAAAATCTCCCCCAACAATTTAACCTTCCCAAGCAAATCATATATGTATTCCCTTCCTACAAATGCAGAGCCTGTGACATTCAGATTTATCAATCTCTTCAGAGATGACATTGAAAATCCTTGAAAAGAGAAAGCTAGTACAGTGATGACAATGAATAGGGACCCACAGGGTCTGGATTTCACCTGGAGCTCTGCCACAGACTTGGTCTGAACTTTGCACAAGTAACTTTACCTCTGTGCCCCTATTTCCTCACCCAGTACTTCCCCAGTAAAGTTTCCTCATTCAGGTTTTCAGTACTTGCAGAACAGAAAAGCTGTGAAACTTGACCAAATAAGTTAACTCCAATATTTAACTTAGAATATGTGCATTGGGGTGGGTGCAATTTTGATTTATAGAAGCCTATTTCATTTCTTGAAGATACCTTGAAACGGAAGAGAACTTAGAGGCAGTAAGTTGCCAAACCTGTGTGCTTACTGTATGCATAGTTTCTTACTAATGCAGTCTGATTTTAGAATCAGGTGTTACTTTCCTTATACGCTAGAGAAGTTACAAAATTATCTATTTATTGCGCTGGTCTGTAGTGAGACCATGCTGGCTCATCAGCTCCATAGGCAATCAGCCAGTTCTGCTTTCTTAGCTGTGTACTCTCAGAGACTGGTTAGACCTGCCATAATAATTCTGCTTTCATTTACTCACATTTCAAAAGTCAACTGCTGCTTATTCTTTTTCACTTGATTTTTACAGCAAAGTGAGTATTCAGCAGTTACATGTTACTGAACATGTAATGG
>NW_008824414.1:2986902-3003263 GCF_000699105.1 Pygoscelis adeliae | reverse complement strand
ATACTGACCCTACTATCTTCCACTTGTAATGACAGCCTGCAAGGACCAGGTTCCCTCTGCCTATACATGCAACTTTACCTTCCACAGTTAAAAATGTGTAGCCAGGTGGCGCAGATTTCCTGCAGGGAGTCAGAAAAGATTAGTCTCTTTCCGCATTAACATTGCCTGGTGCAGTGATACAGTAGTGGCTGCAGAACCTCCATTCATGAACTGAATCTGTCCTGGCTTTTTCATAAGATGTATAAAAATTAAACAGGTGCTTTCTACCTGCCACCGCATCTTGTTTTTCCTCTGAATAATGTTTTAAGAATGGTTTGAAAAGGAAATAGCTAACATTTTCAGCCACACCTACCTGTCTTGTTTCTCTATTGCCCTTCCTTAACTCTTGTTAAGAAGCCATTGGAGAAACGACAACTAAAATTCTTGTGCACTCTCCATGGGGTTTGCATGCTGTCCCCAGAGTACACATCCCACCTCTCCAGGTACCAGGCCAGCAAAAGTGAATAGCACTGCATCAGTGAAGCTATTTTGGAAGAAGACGACTCTGGCAGTACCACATATGCAAAAATGGAACATAAATTAAGTAAGCAGGTGGTTCCCGCTTCCAGTCAGCCATTTTACTTCCACTCTTCATTGCTGTACAATATTTGAGTGATAAAAGCCTGTTTTATAAATAAATCCATTTCATCCATTTCCTGTCTCCCAAAACAATGTGTGCTTTTTACAAAAAATTTCTTTGGTTCAATAAAATAAATGGAAACGAGCAAGTTGCTGGCATTTGTCCTGTTTGCATTATTAACATTCATCAGCCATTCTCCATACCTGGAAGGCAGCTGGAGTCAACAGATGGAATGTCTGGAGACCCAAGCTCTGCTCTTGGCAACGTCACAAGCCCACTGAGTGACCTTGATCAAGTCTAATAAAATCTTAGATTTCTTTTGAATACCAATATTGCTTTGCCCTCTTCTATAAAGCTATGTTTTACTTATATTTTATCAGTACATTCCAATGTATCATTTTCCCCATTTTACAGCTGGGGGAATTGTGGTACAAATAAGAGAAGTGATTTTTCCCAAAGTCTAATACAGTGGTCTGGACACCACACTAACTGTCTGGAGAAATAGTTAAGCACAACTGGCATCACAGCTTTGCAAAACAAAGACATGTCACAGTTGCATGTTCTTCATCTTGCATGGACAACTGCAACACAGCTTAATTTTTGCCTGATATCATACACCTGAGACAATTGCATGTGATGTCTATGGAAGAGAAAACAGTTGATTAAGTCTGACTAATTAATATATTTGAAGAACTAATAAGTGGTTGAATAGGGAAAATATTTTAACCACTATTTTATAAAAATAACAAAGCAGAAAGTCTTGCGTAAGAGATTTTTAGAATATATAAAAAAAAATCTCCAGGCTTCAGTATCACTTTCCACAAGAAAGAATAGAAAAATATTTTCAAATACATTTTTACACTTTTAAGCATTTCTTAGAACTATGGTATTTCTTTCCCACTGCTCTTGTAGTCTAAACAAGAAGAATCACACAACCACTGCAGAGTACCATATATGCTAGCAATATGTTATTATCCACTTTTCTCAACAACAGCACACAATGCATTGGAGCTTTTCAGTATGCTCTTACTCTTCGCATTGTCATTGACACCTCTGAAGTATACCTACAACAGATAACAATCCCAGTATAAATTCACATTTAATTTTTTTCCAGAAAAGTAGTCAAAAAAAGAAAATATTGTCCAACCGACATCTGCCTAGCATGTCTAACAAACCACAGGCTGCATACATACAAGCTAGCAGAAAATTTAAATAAATTCTGGGCAGATCATCTCCAAGAGTCCATGGAGAATTGTATTACGATCTATTGAGCTTTGCCCCATTTCCATATCAATTATTATATCATTTGGGGCATTAAGTAGATAATACTGTTTACATAACTTTCTAAAATAACTAAAGAAGCCCATGAGGATGCCGAGTTACGAAACATATGCAGACAAGATGTTCTCTGTGCAATGCAGCATCTTGTTTACAGGGAATCCTGTGATCTTTATCACATACTTGTTATTAACTCTTGTTATCTGCTGCATCACTGGAGGATAATATTTGCTTTCCTGAATCTTAATAAGGCTAAATACATTTATTGAATTCAACAGATTTGTACAAGCGGCATGGGAGTCGAGTTCAGGACACAAGGTGAAATCTAGGTTTTGTGGCTCAGACAGCAGCTGAGCAAATCAAATCAAGAATGTTTACTTTCTGATTAGATCAAAGGTAGGAGCAAGATATGTTGAAAAACTAAACACAGTTGTAATGGTGTAAAATACTGAATGTCAGTTCCCATCTGGATGAGGTGAGAACCCCAAAGAACCAACCTATTTACATTAAGATCACATTACAACATATGTTCATCACACTTTGTGAGTATATATTTGCTCTTTATACAGATACACAAGACACTAATTTTCATGTCAGACCAGTGAGTGCTGAGAGTAACTACACTGAAATAAATTAAGTTATAATGTAATTGAGAGCATAATAAGGTCTACTGTCTACATAAACATGTGCACAATCTCTATACACGATGGATGGGTGGATGGACAGATGGAGTGATGAGTGGATAGAGCAAACAAATTTGAATGTTTTGATGCTTAATAAATGTTTGCCTAGTGTTTTAAGAAATTCAGATCAAAGCTATCTTTACAAATACCACATGGTTATATATCCGTACATAGTTTTAAACATACTACCTTCTTTTATTAGAAATAGGAATACATCTGTAAGTCTATGATTATTCAGGCAAAAAAAATGCTGAAGAGAAATAGACTGGATGGACTTTCATATACTAATCTCGCTAAACTAATGTAATTTAAACATTGTTTCATTCCAGACAGTGCTAGAGTAGACTCTAACTGTGATAACCGAAAGGAAATCTTAGAGAATTTTACTGAAAATACAGAATTTCAATCCTAATATTTTTCTTCGTTATTAGCATTTCTAAAAGATTTGCCTCCACCCTGACAACAGGCTGCAGTGCCACTAGATGGGGCTGCAGCATTTGCAGGAGCTCAGGACTCCCGCAAGCTGAAGTGAATGGGAAATAAACTTTTTTTTTTTTTTTAACAAAAAGGATTTAATGACTTGAATTTTTTTCTAAAAAAATCTACTCTAAAGTCTAACATTTAAATTTTAATATTATTAAACTATATATATATATCTCAATTCCATTGTGGGTTCAGACTGTAGCGCCTAGCTTTCTAGCTGTCCTTCAGGACAATGTAACGTACCCCTTTATCAGCGAGCTCTATAAGCCGGCTAGAAAGCTGAAAGAGAAAATGTTCTTGCAGGCTTTTAGACCTGGTGAGTTCAAAGCCAGAATCACTGCACTGTCTCAGTTCCTACAGTACCTTTTCCTTCTGATCAAAAGGAACCAAGTAAAACTCACAACTCTTAAAAGAACTATCAAATAATGGGGGGAAGGAAGTAAAAATAAATGGACCCATAATACCTTCTGAACAGTATACTGGGGAAAGTTTATTGACTCCATTTTAGATAGCCACACTCCCAAGTGTAAAACCAAGAGCTGATCCTGCTTTGAGTCCAACTACTATAAAATATTTTAAAGCTCCATTAATTTAATTATATAAAGGCATAAATACACCCCAAACACTATATGTATACACATGTGATTTTGAGCTTTGTTCCCTTGTTGATAACACAGAAGGGGAAGACATGATGACTAAACCTGGACTGTCATTGCCAATCATCTCCTTCATCTGTGCTTTAAGTAACAAAACATAGAAATGTTTTTGGAAGCAGTCCCTGAAAAACACAGCAGATTTGGCTAGCATAGGCCTACAGTTCCCTGAGTCATGCTAGTGATTTTTTTCAAGTTGCTGGGATGGCCTGGATCTGGAGACTGCCTTCTCCCCCCACTGAATGCCAGCTGCAGACCAGAGTTTGAAAGCAGCCTCCCCCTGCATCAAGATGTTTTTTTTTCCAAAAGGTTTCTGCAGAGGCTGCCAGCTTTTACAAGTGCTTAGGAAACAGCATGAGGGAACTGGGCAGTCCAACAGCAGCAAAAAGCAAGACAACTCTGCCAAAGTCTTTGAAAGAATACTCTCAGGAGGTGAAATCTTTGAAGGGGGTCTCCCTCCTTCCTATTCAGTTTCTTCCAGAAATCCTGGAAGGAAAAGAAAAAAGAAAAAAAAAAGGAGAGACAGAAAGAAAAGAGAGAGAGATACAATCTCAGAAGATGAGACATGGATTTGGTTGTTTCTGTCACTGCACCTCACCTCCAGGAACAGCAGCTTAAATGTGTGCTGAGTTAGCAGGGCGGGACTTCCATGGACTCAGTAATAATACACAGTGCTTTTATAGTGCTTCACATGTTCAGAACATTTTATAAATACCGGGCCAGATTAAGCCAGGCTTTAAATCTGCATAAACCTTGGCAGAGGGCTCTGGTGCCCATAAGATTATGAAGTCTGCTATGAAGCTAAATTGTGACGATCAAAAAAGAAGACTCAAAAGAGACACAGCCAGGAAGAAAAGTTTGTTATTTGGGAATCATGAAGAGAGAACAGAAATCTGGGAAGAATCAAACAAATGGTTGGTCAGTTGCATAACAGATGGCTGCATTTTTAGGGCTGATGTTGGGAAACTTTGGGAAAGGAAGGGCATAAGTTTCCGTTCATTTTATCTCCTCTCATGCAGAGAGGAGGTAATGAAGAGAGTCATGCAGATTTTTAAGGTAAAAACAGTAACTCAGAGAGACTGACAGGAAGAACGGGTTTTTGTTTATGCACTTATATTTTTCTTATCCTGAAGAGATAGCAATGAGGATACTTGGCTGTAAGTAAACATAACCAATGCTATAAATTATATAGTCTGCACAAGCAGCAGTAAACCCAACTAACTTGTTCCTTGATTGTTATGCTTCATGTTCATCTAACTGGTCTGCATAGCAACTGTAAGAGGCTTGATTTGTACTGCATCAGAATGTGTTTTAAATGTACTTACATTTTAAATTTATTTAAAATTATGATTTGTCCTGCTGTGCGGTAGCTTAATGATAACTGACCTAATTTGCCATATAAATCTCTTGTATAGAAAAGGAATTCATTTCCCTTTGGGAAGGCAGAGCACTCTGAAACAGCCTTTGTCTGCTGCTGCCACCCCAAAACCCTTCAATACCTAAGTTAAGAGGCAGAGCATGAAGGCAGTGCAAGGGAGACACTTTATCTGATCTCAGTATGTTTTCCCTATTTCTGCCACACCGAAGCATGCATGCCACTGATGCTCACAATAGAGAGGATGAGGGAGCAGTAAACACAATAAACAAACAAATGGAATGCAGAGAAAAAGAACAATTACACAGCTAATCACAGTCAGAGGAAGCACATGGTAGAGCTGAGCAGATTATTTGTGTGTCAGTCCAGAGATTCAGTCTTTCCACTGGAAATATTTATGGCTACTATTTTGCATCTGTTTCACAATGTCACCATGTGGCTTCCACAGACCTTCTCTCTGCTCCTTCCTCCCGTCCCATTCTCTCTGCCTCAGACACTGCAATTATATTTGGAGCAAAATCAATCAATTTGCTAGCTATGGAAAGGTCTATAAATCGGAAACAATGTGCTCGAAAGACCATCTCTCACCTCACTGTTGCCACATTTGACAATTGATTCACCACAGTGTAAAGGATTGGCCGCAGCAGGACAGGCTCCAGAGGTGCCCTTAACTGCCTAATTGGCCTATACTGTTGGTCTTTCCTCAGGCCCAGATGGGATTTACTCACTGAACACTGTAGCCTGAATGTACACATTCTCCACATTTTGTCTTCCTATTTTGGTAAAGTTCTTAATTTCACAAAAGCACATAGAGCCTTAGAGACCTAAAAAGCTCAGCCTAAGATAAAGTTTTCAGACATGCACACTTCCTGACTTTCCTGCCATACTGCAGTACAGCTCAGCTGCGCCCCATAGTAAGTTTTCAGCTACAGTCTGGGGCCATGAAGTGTTAGAAGGCACATCCCCACAGAATATGCAACTTACTTGCTTAATCTATTAGCTATGATTACAAGACCTTATGTCTCCTTGTATAGTTGTATTTAAAAATCTGACTTGTCTCTAAGGATTTTTTTTTCCCCATTGTTCTTTGTAACAAATGCCAGACTTCAAATACTGTCTTTCCTAACCATGTGGCTATAAAATTTGTCTTCCTTTTGTTCACTGCCATTTAAGGCTTTCCTGCATGTTGCAGATGACCCTGAAGCATCTGCGCTGGTCACACAGTTGCCATGATCTGAGGTTGCCACATCATAATATACTGATGCCCTTTGTCTCACTGCTCTGGAAACAGCAGGGACAAGCCATGGAGGTGGACTTCCACCAACCTGACTACCACCTTTAGTACAGTCAGAGCTGTTCACAAACATGCATGACCATTAGTAAGAGCACTGAACTATGTTCAGTTCTCTTCTTGCTAGTTCAGACCATCATCACCTGTCTCAGGCAGCAATCTCATTTTCTCAGCAGGTTTGATGCATCTTCAGGCCCTACAGTTGTCTTCATGAAGGAGCAATGGTGGTGATCAAACTACTGCCTTAAGGAAACATTTCATTTTTTTAAAAGAAAAGGATCAAAAGAAAGTCTTACAACAATGAAAGAGATCATCTGCTAGTCTGATTTTCATTAAGATCTCTAGGTCTAAGAAAAGATTAACTCAGTCTCCTTCCTCAGCATGTCACCCTGTGTCAGCCTGTCCCTCCTGACAACTTCTGGCAACAATCTTCTTTTTTTTAACCCTGAGAAACCAACTGGATTTTGCTTTATCTCGAAGCCCCTTGCTCTGGCAAAAAGATTTGTATCATTTTGGATCCATGATTCACGTCCCTCAAAGCTATTTGTTTATTCCTCCCACTGTCTTCCTCTTGGATGACTGAGGCCATGTATCACAAAGAATTGTGTGGCTTTCCTTTTCTTATCAGAAGCAGCAAACGTTAGAACAATGTGTACATAAAGGAAGATCTGATAATCCACCTATGTATTGCTTCACCTGCCACCTCCAGGTCATTTACAGCATTCATGCAAATCACTCTGGTCAGTATTGTTAGAGCAGTGCATTGCACTAACTTGGAGAATCACACTCCAAGCCTGTTATAAAGCAGTATACTGAATTAGTTCTTCCTCTGTTACCCTGGTGTAACAGAGAAGAGCTTGCCCCTCTGCCTGTTAACTTTGAACTGAGAACATACATTTCTACCTTCTCTTTACCAGGTGTTTGTTTTTTTTTTTTAATGAATCTTTTAGGAATTTGTATGTAGTTCAGAGCTAATTTTCGCTTGATCAGAAAGTGCTCTGGGGATGCTTGCATAAAAGGTGCTATAGAAATGTACTACATTGCATCATATCCAAATCAAATTCAACATAGTTAAAAGTTAGCTATGGTAGTAAAAAACACTGCATGGACAAGGCTGGCACAGAGTCTATGCTGGAAGAAAATGCCTAAATAATTGTGGTCTCTGTATTTTCACAGGTAAAGACGAGGGCCTTCAAGGGCAATTCGAATCTGATGCTTTGAGGTATGAGCTGATCACATGCAGAAATTGAGAAGGGATTTATAAGCAGTGGATAACCGAGCTGCATCTGTAAAGAAAAGCACTAGTGGATCTAGACTACATAATGCTCAATAGCTGTGGGTAGGAGCTCTTTCCTCCCTGCCCTGTTGGTAATAATGCAAGGCACACAACGAGGGCATCATGCTAGGAGAACCACTGAGAAAAATCTTATTTTTCCATAGAATGAAGAAGCAGTGGCACTCTGAGGTCAGAGTTAGGCAGTCAGGTATACATGGATAATTGCAAGCATTGCAGTTCCTATATGCAGTCTTCACAAACATACATTGATTCACCACAGAATGCCTCCAAAAGAAAAGGAATTCTTAAGATTTCTTAACATTCTCCCATGAGAGTAGGTTTCTTTTTCAATCCATTGTGCCACTGTTACAACCTTATTTATTTTCAAGAATTTTCATTGAATCACAGAATTCCTCTCTTACACAGCTCACCTTTTAGAGATATTTTCCAATTGATCTAATCCATCCATTCTAAGAACTCCTTTGCCTGTTTTTTTTAAAAACCAAAAACCTAAGGATGCTTGTAAAATGTAGCATCATTAACAATTCTTTAATATATACAAGCAAATCTGGCAACTTTAAATCATGTTACTTCTTTGAAACATGCCACAGACTGTCTTTTCCACTTTCTACTTAGTGAATCTTCATAGGGTTTTTAATACTCTTTCTACTTTTGCCATGATCAAAGGAATTGCTCTCCGTTTGCTTGTTCCTCTGATAAGTGATAAAAGATGTCAGTGAGACTAATGAGAACTGCCTCCAGCTTCCTTCATGAAGCCCTGTAGAAAAGAAATCACAATGCATCGTCAAACCTGCTAGTATTTTAGGAAATAAAGTGTGGAAAAATACTAGGCACAGAGACAACAGGGGGATTGGGAGCAGGGGAGGAGGGGGGGAAAAAGCTTTTGTAAAAGAAACAAAACAGGGTATTGATGAGTAAGTAGAAATATTACTTCCATCAATAATCTGTATTGGGGTAAATCCTGAAACAACTGCATATGCAAATGTGGAGCTTCATTTCTTTGTGCAATAGTATTTGCTTCCCCCCACGGACACACTGCACATGCTGAAAGGTAACATATAGCTCTCCCCGCCCCATGATACAGCAGTGTTAAAAATCAGAATCCAAATCCAGATTAGGCCTTTACCCTTCAGTGCTGAATGACAGTTTACATTACTTTTCTCAGGATCTGCCAGAACAAAAATCTCTTTAGTTTCACAGTGAATTTTGCCCACTAGTGCAAAGACCTTCATTCCAGTGAGGCCTGAAGGCAGTTAACACATCCTCAGGCCCTAAAACCATGGATATGTTTCCATTTACACACACACAAAACAACTGGAATAAACCCCATGGATCAAATGAAGTGTGTGTGCATTGAGACCAGTCCCAAACAAGTGGCAAGATTTTAATTTGTGCTGTGAAGAGCTGTTCAGCCTTCCAAGCAAATTCCTTCTCCAATTCCTGTTTCTAATTTGCTTCTGCAGATTTGCTGACCCATATCTCATCCACAGGGGCTGCTTGTATGCTTTCTCTAACCCAGACAATGGTCAAACGCAAATAGATAGGTATCTTGCTAAGGTAGGACAGGCAGTCTCAGTTCATTGAATTAAACACAAAACAAAGATGCATGCAAATCAAACAGCAGGCTTATTTCCTACATAGCCTCCTCCTAACAACAGTGCGCACACACACACCCTTCGACACCTCCTTCGTGGCAGATGTCTAGAGAATGTGCTCTTGTTTTTCAACACTGACACAGACATGCCAAAAGGTGGTAGCACTGTGATGTTTCCTGTGAATAACCTGTGCTATCACATGTGCTTGGTCGATTGCATAGTAAACTCTGATGAGCTAGACCTGTGGGCTTTTTAACAAGTTATATGAAGGCTTAGAACAGAACAGAATAGAGAATCATGACCTTTAAGTCAGCGAGCAGAAAACTTTGATTTATTTTTGTCCTGTTTTGCATCAGTACTTCTCAGTTATTTTCCTAAAGAGAGACTGAATATCTTGAGCTGGTAACTTTTAAAACATGTTAATTTATGACTAAGTATAGCCATTTTATTATGTCTGCATGTAGTTTTCTAACTATACACATTTATTAAAGCAACTATAGAAGGTAATAATCTACAAAAATGTAGATTATAAATCAAGATTTATAAATACCAATTAATGCAAGTGTTCTCAAGGGAAAAATGTAAAGTTACCAAAATATATTTTGCTTTTCAAATAAATTATTTTAATGAACAAAGGAAGGCTTAAAGTGACTTGCAATGGTTGTTTCCGACTATCATGTCATTCAAGATTTTAAAACTAGTAGGTCTCATCTTATACTTAATTTTTAACCCTAGGTGGTAGAGGAAAATAGGCATCCTGCTTTTTCAGAGACTCAGTGCTGAGTGCCAGATATGGCAAAATGGATATATTTAATTCCAAGGAAAAAATTTAATATTGCTCTCTTTCTGGGAAAATAACTGAAGAGTACGCAGTGAAAACAAATATCCCAATTTTCTTTGTGTTTACTTTAGCCACCAAATGAAATTAAGTGACTAAATGGAACCTAGAAGAACTATTTTCTCTTCACTGCTAACGAGTTGTGACTCACTGGCCCAATGTGAAAACCTTGCTAGCAACATATGTTTTGGGATTTTTTTTTTTAAACTTTGAATGATTTAATAAATCAGAATAAATTGGACTTAATATAGGTTTAAAACTTAATTTTAAGTAGTTTTACTCAAGAAAGATTTTTTTTTAAACTTAAAATCCAATTTATTTTTTAAGTAATTCATTTTTATCCATCCTGCTGTTCCTCTTCATTAAGGGAAGAATGACTCTGATGCCTCAACAGAACAGAAACTCTGATCTTTCTCCTGTGGCTCTGTTTCCCCTTTATACTAATACTAAATATGAAAGGTCTATGGAATCTTAAATAAGGAGAAGAAATGTGTTTCTAGGCTGGATAGGGGAGGGATTAAGTCAGGGAAGTAGCCTAGGGGAGAGTGGAGCTACATAAACACACAGACACCCTGAGGCAGCTTCTATCACCATTAGCTTCACTGGGCTGAACCACCAATTAACACCAGCCCTGAATCTGGTCCGTACCTCCAAAGTCACAATCACACATACTCTTAGGGCTGTGTTCTTCTTCTAAAGTAGTACTATTTGTAATAACCAAAGTACAATTACAAAGTTAACCACCAAAAAACCCAACAGAACTCGCTTTTGAGTTTGACTCTGTCTGGATTACTGTTATCTTGTGAAAGAGTCAGAGAGTGCACTAATTAGCATGGGAATAAGCTGATGTTTGAATTCAGTTTCCTTCATGATCATATTCACTGGAAGAATCATTAGTTGGGGAAGATACACAGTTCTGCGCTCATTATTTAAAGCTCACAAATGCTCTCCGTGAAGCTTTCCCTCGTGCAAAACACCTGCAAGGAAACAGTGCCTCTTGTATTCAAAACAATAGATCTTTTATGGTTTTTTTCACATGAACTGTCCATTTCATGCACTTCACTAAAGAAACAGTATGGTCTCCAGAATAGCAGGACACATTTTTGGCCTATTTTCACAAATCTCGAAGTTAAGTATTGGAAAGGGCATTTAGCAGCAACTTGCAGGCAGAGCTTGAAATTCACAAAAGAATTTCAGCAACACAAGCCGATTATAACATCCAGTCCTGCTCCAAAACAGAATCATTTCTCAGAGATTCCACAGGTGTCTGCCTGTACAGGAGTTAGTGAATACTTCAAGGTTTGTATCCTCAAACAAAAAAGGAAAAAAGGGCTGCTCTTCAATCTTTATGACTGTGGAAAAAATACTGATTCTGTTTTAGGGCAACCTCAGGAAGACACAGGTTTTCACTTGGTATTTAGCTCTATTTTATTTGTCAAAACTTTCCAGGGCATATCAAGAGAGCCCTGATACTGTTTGATGAAAATGTATGGGTAATTTCCATACCTACACAGCAAAACTGACTGTCAGAGATGCATCAGGGAGGAAACAGAATCTGCAAATTAAGAAAGGAAATGGCAATAAGAATAGTGTTCTTCGGAGAATGATGAGAGGAGGCTACTGAAATGTCTAACTACACATGTTTTCCCTGTCCAGCACTCAGACAGCTAAGTGCTTTTCGATGTCCACAGGTTGGTTTGTCCACTGACTTCCCTCCACATCTCTCAAATTCTGCTAGCTACGGCTGCAGTACTCAGAAATACACAATTAAAAAAAATATAATTAATTCTGCAGAAAGAAAGAACCAAACCTTCAATATCTGTTAGCTGAGATAGCTGCTTTGCTCTGCACAGGCTAAACTGCAGCCTGCATTTTGATACTCCAGTTCCCATCCATCAGCACCCTCTTTCCCAAGTGAGCAGTTTCCCTGTGCAACTACCAAGACAGCAGCAGTCTCCTGGCTACCTTGACTATCGGTCTTCCACTGGGAAAGAAAAGCATACGAGAAACTGCAGAATTTTTAAAAAGGGAGCTTATGCAAAAAATAGATGAAAGAAGAAATGAAAGAAAGAAAGAGGATAAAGACAAGGAAAAAAAAAGAAAGGAAAGTAGTCAAACATATCCAGAGAGGTTTAAAATTATGAGAGGAAGGGAGGGATTTAAAAGAATAATGAAATGCTAACATAGAATTAAAATTCAACAAAGTGCACAGGGAAAAAAAGAAAAATAAGAGGGCCGTTACAGAAATAACAAAAAACCCCCACAAGTGAAAAATAAGAAAATAAAGGAGAAGACTAAAATAAGATGCACGTTTCAGTTATTGTAGTATGCTAGACAGAAATACAGAATGGCTTTCTCAAAGCTGCACTGTGAATCAAAAATTTAATCTCAATCTTCATTCATTTTCAGCAAGAAAATTATTACTCTTTTCATGTTACTTTTCTTCCAAAAAAAGTCTGACTGGAAACTTCCCAATCTCCCACAAACTGCAAGGATTTTCTACTTGAAAATGAAATTTTTCAAGTGAAAATTGTACTTCAGCTCCACGTCAAAATATTTTAGCTCTAAGAACCTCACCAACTTTCCTTTGCCAAAAGAAGACAAAAAAATCTCACAGGTTTGCTTAGAAATTGCTTAAAGCTTATAAAGAGAGCTGGGAGTTTTCCAAAGCTGGTTTTGTTATCCTCACATAGAAAACGTAAAGGCAGCTGAATGGCCACATTTGAAGTCTGGCAGAAGTTAGATCCTAGATCTTTGTACCATCTGCCTAGCACATTTTTGTTGTTATTCATTCAGGTAACGTCTCTTTCCTTCAGTAATTTCTGTGAAAACCATTCTAAAAAGCTATTCCAGAAACTATATTAAACTTAGAGAGACATGTTGAGGAATTGCTGCAGTGACACGTACTTGTGTTTTTCCAGGGGAAATCAGTTGATTTTAATTTTGTTGTATCACTTCTGGGAAACATCTAAGCCAAAGAACCTTTTTAAACTTGATCATTTATTATGGTATTTCTTTCACTTAGTAGGCTTTTCAATATGTGTCTTTTTTACATATTGACCTGTGTTATTGTCAGTATATAGAGGCAGTGAGTACAAGGAAAAATATTAGTGGTGAGGGCTTGTAACAGGAATGTTATAGAAATGCTTATTCTTGTGATAAGTTCCATTTCGGGGCTGTTAGCCAGACCTCTTGTAATAAAGTTAGGCTTTCCTAAACAGGAAACCTCAGGGAGATTTATCTGAGTGAACTGTAGCTGTGAATTAACATTCCCAAGTGCCTTTACACAGACATGCACTTAAGGGTTTAACAGGTCACAGTGCAGTAGAGTTTGGGGATGTTCAGGATATAACTGGGAGCTACCACAAATTCTGCAGTAATTATTTTTTAACAACATAGTTCAAATTGGAAGACTCATACTGCTTTTAGTATCTTCAACACTTCAGTTTCACTTAAGCTGTGCTCATTTTTATCCTTGAGAGACCCAAGGTAATGAAGTGGAGCAATAGTTTTGCTTAGTGCTGTATGGAAACGAGGAATAAGGCTCAAATACCATAAAACTCAACAATGCAAAACCTGGAAGATGGAATCGTTGTCCCTTAAGGCTCTCCCCAAAATGAAGACCAGAGAAAATCCCATCTGGTTTACAGCTGCATGGACAGACACATGGACACATATACCGCCATGGACACAGGATCTATAAGAACTGTATGAGTTATGGATCCTGTGGTTGTAGATCCACTGAACATATATATCATCTCCCTTGCTGTTTAGTCCCTGTATCTTGCCAATTTTTAGTATAATTTTAGAAATCTAATGCTAGAGCTGCGTGCTGTAGTCCTGTACCACCTCAGAAGTGCCATGCACAGAGGTGAACACCCTCCCTAATGCCATTTCCCACTGCACTACTTACATTGTATGTTCAGTTGCTTCTCCACTATGGTACCCAAACACATTTCCAGTATGTGCTTTCACAATACCACTCTTAATCACCAGGCACAGATCATAGTTCCCGTTACTTGATTTATTACTTTATTTTTGGGTATATAACAAAAGATTTTATTCTTCTGGTTCCAATCCTACTTTTCCATCCAAGTCACCTGGAAGGACAGGTTTGCCCTCGGTTCTGCCATCAACAGTGTCATAGCAGTGATGTTACAGTGAAAAATACTGATTAATGCCAGGCTTCACATTGATATATACCATTCCTGGAAACATTGGTATTTGATGAAAATTTCTTTTGACAGCTATTGTAAGACAAGTCCATCATCCAGTTCTTAATTAGTTAATGTTTTCCATATAGACAAACTATAATGTTCTTTATGTAATAGTTGTAAGATGTACAGAAGCCTAAATGTATTACTTTTCTGATTACTTTCCTTAACTGAACTTTTAATTTTCTCAGAGAATGACGTTAGGCTTGTTTGAAAAGACCTATTTTTCATGGTGATTGTGACTGATTTTATTCTCACCATTACAATTAATTTGTTAAAGAAATACTACAATATCAATTTTAGCAGCTTACCACAATCACCAAGAACATTAGAATTACTGGAATTACTAATTTTCAGTTCAGGTGGGAACCTGGTCAGTTGTTAGAAGAGTTAAGAATCTTGGTAAGAGTAAAAGTGAGGTTAATTTGTAACCACCAGAAGTTCTCACCAATTTATAAACAGAATTGTTACGACAGAGGGCAAATGAATCTGAAACAAAACCCAGAAGGGATTCTTTTACTGAAACGGTCTATTCCCACCCATCTAACCAGCTCCCATTTCTATCTTCAGTTTGCTGGAAGACAAAAGTATGGTGAATCAATCCATGCATTATAATGAAGTAACTACACAAAGTATTATTAAGTTAAAAACCCACTTGCCTTTACTGAATTGTATCTTTAGGTGAAAAACAACCCATTTTGGATCAGATTTAATCTTTACGTAAATAGGCGTATTTTCATTCACTTCACTGGACTGCTACATAAATATAAGCAGGTGCAGGAGGCAGCCTGTGGTGTATTTTTATTTCAGATATTTAAATTTCTGTTTGAAACAGCCTCACAATTAAAATCACTACAGAATAAAAAGATTTGAGACTGTACTGTAGAAACCAAAGTTATGAAGCACAGAGGCCAGAAAGGTATTTAGGTCAGCATTTCTTCTCAGTGTAGCATTCTGAGGCATGCAGTCTGAAGGTACAACCACCTCCCACTCACAGAATGAGCGTGGACACAGCATTAGCTAAAATGGGGTACTATCAGCATAGATCTGGGAGATTGTACTCTGCCACTTTTGGGGTACATGGACGTTTAGATCCAGTATGTTTTTCCTAGCCATAGCATTTATAATCTCATATATGAAAACAAGCCTTCCCTAAAATGTTTTAAAAGCTGTTCTTAACTGAAGTACCATTTAGTTGTGTTCAGTGCTGTTCAGCTCAACAGCAAAATTTTTACTGATTCCAACATGCTGAGGATGATTCTTAGCAAGCTTTTCAAAGGGAAGGTTTTTTTCCAGTTAGTAAAACACTAGTCTCAGCTGTGAGAACCAGGGTTTACTTCTCACTCTCCATCATCCTTAGAGCAAGGCAAAAAAAAGAATTTAGGCCTTTCAAAACACTCACTCACTGCACAGAAGCTCTAGAGAATAGAAACACATGCAGAACAGCAAGGCAAAAGCCTGGTGTGCTAAAAAGTGCGTCTTGTCCATCTGTACCTTATACACAAATTCCTCCAGAAAAATTAATACCCTCCATCTGGCAAAGGAGGGTGCTTTGAGCAATTTGGAGCAAAAAGGCCATTATAGCTTTAAGCTCATTATATAAAATAAAACATATTTTTTAAATTTATAAATAAACTTAATATGCTCAGAGAAGAGAGCAAATTATTAAATATTGGGAACAGATGGGGAAACGTCAGACCATGGCTACTTGTATTTCCTGCATTTTACAGCTGGTTTGCAAGTATGAAGCATGCGAAGCCTTAAGCCACTCAGATCAAATGATCACAGTGGACTAAATTCTGTGCCCTTTATTCAGGCTATTTATTCTGCATTTGATTCAAGTGTTGTTTTTCCTGAAAGCTACACCTTCCTGTGCAAAGTGCTTTCACTTAGGACTGATTTTAAAACCTCTTTAAGATGGTTCAGGAACTAAACCAAGTTTCCAAACTCCTCCAGACCCTTTGCCTTCTCCTGTACATCAAGGAGAGAGGACTGTCCAGGGCATTCCTAGTCTCCCCTAAAATCCCACATCTTT
>NW_008824414.1:2959811-2986870 GCF_000699105.1 Pygoscelis adeliae | reverse complement strand
CTTTCCCTTCAGTCTTTGATGTACCTTAGCCTCTTCAACATTGTCAGCCTTGGAAAATATGAAAGGCATCTTTATTTCTTTGGAGAAAAAAAAACAGCTGTTTGGTACTAAGAACATTTTCTCCTTGTTTAGGCTGTTGTAAACACAGTCCCTGTAAAACAACAACAACAACAAAAACCAAACAAAAACAACAAAACACAAACAGAAAACCTCCCCAAGAAGAAACTGCTGGTGTCATTATATTTAAGACAAAAAAAATCGAGATGATAGATGCAGCCAAACACTATGAGTGTGTTCCTTTTAACCTGAAAATCTGCCTGTGGGCCATATCATCCTAAAAAGTCTTTGATACAAGATAGGAACTAATGCTAGGGGCGTATCCAGAACTGCACACAGGTACCTGCTGATCTGCCAACTCACAGGTTTTAAAAGTCTCCTAGCCTGCTCCCGGCACCTCTTGTCAGTCACTGACAGAAGGATCTTCCTCTGTGAAGGGCGATTTGCACAGCAGGGGACCTGCAAAGCAGCTGCCGCAGGTACTGTAAGAAAATAAAAGAAGCAAATGACATAAAAATGAAATGGAAAAAAAGGATTAGGAGAGGGAGGGGAGGAATTTGCTCTCATGAAAAATGGGGCATGGAGCAAAGAGGGCAGAAGAGAAGAAAAAGCATACATGAAAATATCATAAAATCTCAGAGCGCAATGGATGTAACTGATGAAAGATATTAAATGCCACATGGTGAAGTAAGATTCAACTGCATGCACAGAGGCCTTGATGTGCCTATATGCGTCACAGCCACACATGAACTAGCTGCCCGGGTGTCCTACTTTGTGGCCAGTCCAGGGAGGGCAGGGGTCTCCCATGCTCTCAGTACAGGAGCAGAGCCTGAGCCACAGCAGGCCCTACTTCAAATTCTCATAGGCTACAGATAAACAGCTGGTGCTTTTGCAGGATGGCAGAGTCCTGTGCACTGCAGTCGTGTCATCTCACAATGCTCTGGAGAACATTCCTATGGCAAGCAGAGGGACCATTTGCGGATCTGCTATATTCCACTCAGAGGCAAGCCTGAATTATTTAAAGATATAAGAGGGAATACTTTAGCTTCAGTTTGTCATATATGGAAAGGAGAAAACATAAAATAGTGCATTTAGTCTTTATAAGCCACAAATCTAAAACCAAACACAGGATTAATTTAGGTTTTCTGCTTTACAGAGCAATATTAGAGGTTTGGCCAGGACATGGCTTCTCTCTCCCATTCCCAAGCCCAGTTTTTTATTTTTCAGTAACTAGGTATCAATCGCTACAACACTTACCCCTTTTCCTGCCTCTTTCCACTTCCCTAGATCTGCCATCACAAAGAATTCTCCTCACACACACATAAAAAAGAGACCTGAAACATCTATTTTAACAATCATATCTTCATACTTTCTTCCTAAAGCTTTTAAAGATAGAAAAAGCTGGCTTTGTTATGCCACTATACAACATAAGCAGAAGATGAACAGAGTAAATCAAGTAATAAAAAATACACACAGAGATAAAAAGCTGAGTAACCACTTTTTTTTTTTTTTTTAAGTTAATTCAGTCTGCAGGATTGTAAAATGTTTGCCTGCTCCTGCTAGTTGGGATGCTCATAGCTATGACTTGTAAGGTGCCTGGAAATTCAGTCAAAGCATATTTTCAGGAGATGAAGCAGTTTCTCACCAGCTCTTGGGAAAGCAAGTGTTGGTGTGGGATCTGTGGCTCCAGTACCCTTAGGTGGACTGTTACACAACCCAGGCTAACTGTATGGTTGAGATAATTATGTTTTACAGGAACGGAAAAGATGAGTGAGATGACACCCCTTGACTTATGCCTATGGAGGGGAGGAGGTCCTCAGAAGAGACAACCAAAAGGCATGCCACTCTATTACAAGGAAGAACTCATCAAGAAGGGCAATGAAATGGCAGTTTCATGCCTCTCAGTAACAGCTGCCTCTTCCTAACTGAAAAAGCACTAAGGATTGTTTTTACTTCATCCTGCTGAGTGGAATAAGGTACTGTTTGCCTCTCCACTGAAAATCACCAGAAATATAATTATATACAGAACAATTTATATCTAAAAGCATGACTCCAAGGAGAAGCTAAAGGTAAACCTGGTTTTCAAATCCAACAATGCACAGATTTTGATATATTTAAGACCTAGATCCAGCCTCGACAGCTTTAAAATCCAAATTTCTGGCCCAGTCCAGAGCTTCAGCTTCAGGCATGCCAAACAGCAGGCAGATTCAAAAGAGAATTTTTCAACTTTTGCTAGAAATTTAAGTAAAGAACAAATTGCCAAGAACTAGAGGAGGAATCAGTTCATACAAACTTGATATTTTAAAGATAAATTAGAGAGCCTGCAGGTTTTTTTATATGGTTATTCCAAGCTGTCTCCAGCAATGTGTACTAACAGTTTAAACTTGAGACTGTGTAATTTTATACAACTGCGGCTGCATGCCAGCTTTTTAAACAATTCACCTAAACAGCTATAGTTAAAATGCCCCAATTTTCTAAATCAGCTGGGAAAGATATTTCATAGCAATATGGAATTAATATTATCCAACTTGTTAAAATTAGCCATGACTATAATTAAGAGCATACATAGGAGTAGCCATAGGAAAAACAGACCTTTGAAAAGTATTTCTGGAGGTAAAATTACATATTGATCCCTAGTGATAACGGGATAATGCTTCAGGTCTGCAGACAGAACTACAGGTCTTTTGAACTATGAAAAATGAACACACCAGAAGCTAAGTGAGAATGTTAACGTTAAAGGTGAAGCTGAATATTTTTCTAGGTGGTAGGACGACATCTTCACCAACAAAATTTTTGTAAAAATAATTCGCATTTACTTTGTACTAAATAAGTGGCTGTAGAAGACACAAAGATTATGATACAGGCAACGCTGAGTGATTGGATTGTCTGTTAGTAAGGAGGAGGGTGCTAGAACTAAAATGAGTCATTAAAATTAGGTTGATTGCCGAGCTCTATGAAATGCCTTAAACTTCAGCATTCAAAATGGTCTAAAAAGGAAGCAAGAAATAAAACAGAGGTGGAATACAATATCTGTCACTGGTTGTTGTGGTGGCAAGAAAGAAAAAAAAAAAAAACCAAAACCACCAGGCACTCTAGGAGAGAGTAAAAGGGTCCACAGTGTTATTAAGTCAACAACCCCTGAAGAGTGGGATTATTGTAAAGCAGGAATTTCAGTACTGCCAGATGCATGTTTTCATTAGGACCAAAAGAGCTTGGCTGCACACATTTCAAACCCACTCAGACTTGTGGGCTTAAAAATGTGCTCTTGTAAGCGAGCCTTCTGCATTCCACAGAGAAGCAGGACTCTCACATTTCCAGCAGCATTAGAGGTTGGAGCTGACCTGGTAAACCTATTTATTGTCATAGCTGTGTACCAGAAGGTATGCATGGCAATTCTCAAAGCTAGCATCACTTGGTACCTCATGACAGTGTGGAAAAGCAGTTCAGGAACTAAATATGCTAGTAAGGTATTGAAAAGAGAAGGAAGAAGAGGAAGGACGGCCAATACTGAAAACCTGTACAGGAGCCTTGTCTTTGAAAAGCAGAGAGAGAGAAGATCTGAAATGCACTTGCACTTCATTGACCTGTTCTTACCCAGGTCCCAAATGAATACATACATAGTGATGCAAAAAAGTAAGATGCTTTATGCCGTAAAACCAAAACAATCTTTATATTAGAAAAAGCACTCACCAACTTCCCTTGCTGACAAAGTCTCTTTAGAGCAGAGACTTCCCAAGGATAAATACAGCAAATGGGAAAAGAAGGCTGTTGACCTTATTTTCAGGCCAGATGCTCAGCTGCTGCACATTGACTGAGCCACTGATCAAATTGTTTGCAGCTCTTCTCTCATTTAATAAAAGAAACATTTGATCAGATTCAGGTGAGCCACTAGAACAGCAGTCACTAGCCCAAAAACATCAATTAATAGTTTAATTTAAAAAGTAAGCTTTTTTTTTAACTGAGAGGAAGAAAGATCAATACAAGCCTATAAAATCTAAAGCCTTCAATAATAGATTTTTTTGTTAATCCTTTAGAATCAGACATCTACTTTCACCAAAATTATTATTCCTTCTTTTCTAAACTCTTGAGAACAATTATGAGATATTAGAAGATATTTGTGTGTATCAAAATAATAGAAAATATATTTCTGATCTTTGTGTTTCACATAGTTTATCTATGAACAGAAATGTGATGTCAGCATTTGAGCTCTGAAAAATCTACCTTCAGAGACAGCAATTTTCACCCAAATGTCTAAGTGACTTGGAGAAGATTTCCAAGGTAATATGAAGCCATTTTTCTACCCCTTTGCTAATTACATTAGTCCCTCTGTCCTTACTTCATCTAATTTAGAGAGGCAGAAGTAACTAATCATAGTGTACAGTTTTAGTAGGAATGATGATTTAGCCAAAATGTCTTTTTCCATATTTTGTCAGCACCGATTATGAAATGCACAAGAGCCTCCGCAGAGCCCATTGTTCTCCAGCTGAGCTCAAGTATTTCAGTTTTAAACTCTACTACATTGTCATGAATCAGTATTACTGCAATAGCAAGACCAAGGCACATTTCTATAACCTTCCTTTCTTACCAGCATATTGACTTATGCACCACTAGTACAGAAAAAATTTGCGGAAAGCACTTTTTGAAAGATGTTTTTCATTAGGATTTCACTACTGGTAGGCATCTCGCTGGAAGGCAACATTATGGAGATCATTGTGTCTGGCCTCAGTGTCATTGCTGAATTTATGTCTGCTTCCCATCTTCTTCCAGGCATCTGTATTTAGATTATGTGTGAAATCCTGGCCCTCTTAATCAATGGCACAATTCCCATTGACTTCAACGGGGCCTGGATTTCTCCCTATGAATGTTTGAATCAAGTCCCTTCACTTCATTCCAGTCTAAAAAATGCTTGGAACACAATAGTACAATAGTCCTCTGCTAATTAACAAATGTATGACAATTGTGAATGTCTCTGGAACAAAGATGCTGTAGCCTTCTGTCCCTAATTCTGTCCTTAATATGTTGGTTAAATTGCACAGTATTTTAACCTCCAGTACTTTCAGCTCAGGTAACACAAGCACTTCCAATGGATAGCCTATGGGACTACTCACGCTTAAAAGTTAAATGTAAGTTTAAGTAATTAAATGTCAGGTTCATGCTTTCTATATAGCTTTTTCATTAGAGTGTATTTCATAGCTTTCTGCTAAATCAATCACGAATACTGTTGCCATGAATAACTTCTACTATAAATTAATAGAAATCAATAAAAATAATGAGAAGTAAACTTTGTGTGATAATTTATCATTAAATTGCTACAAGAAGTAAAAAAAAAAAAAAAAAAGAGTTCAATAGGCCTGAACAGGCACTTGAAAAATAAACCAGCATGAAGGCAGACACAAGGGACAGGGAGGCAGAATAAACACAGGAAACCACTCAAAGAGGGACCGTATCGGAAGACCCCCTACCAAGATTCAATAATCGCGTACATGTCCAACTCAAGATTACAAATGGTGTCACAGACTGTGAAGGGCCCAGTTCCTTTGTATACAAAAATCCATGGCCATGGAGATCCACATTTCTTTCACAGGCCTTTTGAGAAATGTGTCTCTGAGGCATCTCATTTGAACCACCCAGCCAGGAAGCATTAGTTCTCTCCACTGCCACATTACATGGAAGAGTGAGATATCACCATTTACGACTTCTGCTCTCGCCTCTCTGTAGTTATCATAAAGCTCATGTTTAAAATCACAAAGTAAAGGTTAAAACAGTTATTTGTAAGACACTCTTCCTCTGTTCCATGTTAGTCTATATAGATTAAAAGGTCTTTCAAGGAGGCACTGTTTATCTTTAACAGTCTGTCCAGAGCCCATAATACCATAGCTCTGAGAACTTTGAGGCTTCTGCTCCTACCAACCAAATAGACATACTACAGCTGAATGTTCCAAGTATGATTTAAGCCAAAAATCTGAGGGTACCTGCTAAAAAAAGTAGAAACATGGCTTACTTTGCC
Source organism: Pygoscelis adeliae (assembly GCF_000699105.1). Lineage (NCBI taxonomy): Eukaryota > Metazoa > Chordata > Aves > Sphenisciformes > Spheniscidae > Pygoscelis > Pygoscelis adeliae. The sequence goes on along the minus strand of NW_008824414.1, from coordinate 2,980,806 downwards.
TTTTCTTTTCGCCAGGTCAAAATATGGGGACATACACACTAAAAAGAAGACATTTTTTGAAGAGTGCTCCTGTGTAGATTGTGAATTGTCCAAACCATCACTGATGCTGATGCAGTGACTTCATTCAAAACTCAGTACTGTAGAGAAATCATAATGAGAAATCACTACTCCCAAACCTTGGCAAAGTAGGGCTCTCCCAAGTGCTTGCATGTTTCCTTCGTCCTTCCAAAGCACATGTTCACCAGGGCACAGCCTGTACCGAACACGCTACTACCATCCAAGCTAGAAGTTAGACACTTAGGACTGCTCTCAGAAAATCTCTCATCTGTTTTGAGGCTTTTAAATTCTTCTCATTTTGAAGTAAAAATGCACTCAGAAAGCAGGGAAAGACACTGAAACACAACAGGTACCTTAAAGGCTCCACTGTGCCACTCTTCAACAGTGGACTGTCAATCACCATGACACTGCAGAAGCAAAAACTTGACACTCATACAATATCGTGTGGTCTCCCTTTGTATCACTGACCACAGAAAAGAATGGAAGAGATTTGATGGATCTTTCCCCACTATTCAATACTGGTTTGGATGTGCAAAACACAATCTGGCCCTGATTTTTAAAGAAATTCAAAAAAATAAAGAGGTATCTGTACAGAACAATAGCAAGTTTCTTTGACTTAGTGTTGCCATATCCAGATAGTTCATTACTTGTCCTATAATATTTTAGTTATTTTAAGCTTCAGTTCCTTGCTTATCTGTCTCAGCTTTCAATGAAAAAAAGAAGAAAAGGAAAAGGGTTCATTTATATCCCTCCTGCTTGCAAGGCAGACAATGGGGAGCCCAATATGACTCTTCTAGATCTCCTGATTCAAAACCTCGTGATTTTTGTGGCCTACCCATTTTTGATTGGTCAGGCTTACAGAAACGTCAAATTCACTCAGAGACTTTTAGTAATACATACAAGATGTAATTCGATGTTATGACTGACAGCTGACTAGATGACAGCTGTTCAAGTGTTATGTGTAGTATACTAATAGTGATGCAAAATAAAAATTATATTCATGTACTTTATTTCATTCAACAGGCAAGACAGACATTCAAACAATGTTATAACTAAGTTTTCAGGCTGGTTCTAAGTTTGCATCCAAGCAGAGAACACTCATGCTGTAATTGTATTTTTGTTTGGCAGGCTGCCAGGAAATACCTTGCAGCTATTATGATTATCTCTACCTATGTACATGAATTTTTTTTTTTTTTTAAAGCTCAGTAATACCTGTAGCTGAAAGACTTGGAACTACCCATACAGATTTGCAGACATTTGTCCAAAATGCTCAGAGGCATTCTCTTTTCAAGTCTAATATGGTGCTGGGGTGTATCCATAGATCAGGATAATCTGAATGACCAACATTGTAATTACATTATTTATAACATATTTCATGGAAAACATGGAGATCGTTTGTTAAGCTTCCTGTTTCTGTATGTGATTAGGCCAAGATATGTCAAGATAAAACAGTAGGGGGTTAAAACGCTTGTGGATGTTTTGCATGGCAAAGTAAGGAGATATTTGTTCAGTAAGTTCTGAAATGTTTCAAGACTGTCTCAAACTCTACCCTCAGGATGAAGAAAAAGTTAAAAATTGAGAGTTATTTTTAGTTAAGGAAAACAGAATAGATATGTCTTCACTGCCCTTTCTTTACTGGTAGGCTTGGAAAGACAATGAGGCAATAAATTCAGCATTAACCTCAGTTGCACCTGTCTCTTCCAACTGCAAAAGCTTTGTCTGTATTAGTCTGTATAAGACTAATACATAGGGTCAGATTATGACATTTGTGTGAGCAATACTACCGAAATAACAGGACATTATGCGGAGCGTGGACTAAGATGCTGTGTAAGAGAAAATGTATCTCACTTTTTCAAAGCACTGGGAATGAAGGGTTTGTGGAAAATAGTCCTTTAACCTCTCAGTGCTAATGTGCCAATCCCACAAAGACCGAGCATACACTAAACTTCAGGGAATATTCATGTGCTGAAAATTAAGCAGCTGCTTAGCATTTTCCTGCATCAGGAGCTCTGCCAGTTTTTATGCCCTTCACAGTTCATAGACTATTCTCAGGTTGCAGTTCTAAACTTTCCCAGATCTGCTGATGATCACTAAGACATGCAAGAAGATGATATTCAAACATTCCTTTGTAACTTCAGTTACTTTAGTTACTTTAGCTTTTCATAAATGAAGAGGTCATAAGCTGCTCTAGAATGTGTCTGTGTCATGTTGGCTATTACTTCACAGTCCTCTGAGGAGCAGATGGAGCATTCACTCAGGGTTCTTGACAATTCCCACTCTTTTCACAGTCTTGACTATTAGTGCCCCATTTCCTTTCATTTTCTAAATCCTGCTACAGTAATTTGAGAAGTGTGCTGATCCAAGAACGGGAAACAGACAAAACTTTTGGACTCTCTGCCTAGCTCTACAGCTAACGCTGAAACATAGTACATACTTCCAAGTACCGTTCCCATGTACATACATGTAAGTGCTGTCAGTGTCAGTTTTTCCACCTTGCTTTAACAGTCTACAAAATGTATTCAATAATACACACCAAGTTAATGCAGAAATATTTGGAGGATTACTTAATTTCTAAGACCACTGAGGACCTCAGAGAACAGGCACTAGTTGAGCCCAAAGTATTTGCAGGAATCTCAGTGGATTCCATTGCTGGTAAAACCTCAGACCAGACAGAGATAATCTTACTTGGCTTTCAGCTTCCAGCCATTAGAGGTGAGTTGTGATAACATTGTTCCAACTGAGCTTTTGTCTTGTAGAAAGGATATTTAACAGCACACAGTGTATCAAGCCTCACATTAATAAATGATGCAATTCATTTCAATCAGAATTATTGCCACAAGCACCAAGAAGTGTAATTAATATCTTCTAGTGCGCCTTGTCTCATAATAGTTTTTATTCAACACAAAGGATCATTAGGAGTTGTATCATTCTGAAGAGAATGCTGCATCACAAATTCCTTGTGCTAAGCTCTAGTTTAAGGATTTTCCACCATAAGAAAATCAGGTATAAAATACTTATCACAGTGCTTTAAAATACACTAAAATTAATGGTGCTATTTATCTCAGTATGGCAAATACCTTTAAAAAGGTTTTATGTTGCTGAGAGCCAGCTTTCTAAAACTGGTAAATGAGCAGGTAGACACATTTCTTCACCTGCTACACCACTGGCACAGGCTGCCACCCTACCACAGGCTGCCAAGTAATGCTGCATTAGTGTAAAGCTGCAGAATGGAATTAAATTCTCTGTCATCACATCAATGCATACACACAGATTCTCAGGTATCCTATGTAAAACTATTTCCCTGGATATAGTGATGGAAAATATATAGGTTTTGCTATGCAAGCTGTAACATTAATGTCTGAGGAAGTCGGTGCCAATTGAAATCAATGGAAATTGGATTTACTGCTGAAGATTTTTCCAGTGGGAAGAGCTTGAGCTGCCTGTGTGGGATTTTCTGAGTTTGGTATGACACTAGATGGCAGTAGTTGTTTTAGAAGCTTTTTTCTTTCTTTCTTTCTTTTTTAATTTTGATCCATAAATAGAAGTGAGAAAGCACACATAATAAAATCAGTGCTGATTCAACTGCCAGTTGACGAAGTGGGGAAATTTAGAGACTCAGTACCAGATGGCAACATATAGCTTGAGAACCAAGACAAAGATGCATCCAAAAAGAGTGGTGGCCAGTCCCAAGATCTTGTTAAGAGACCTCTGGGGAAGGACAACAGAAACCTGCTAGGAGTCATACAGCCTGTCATGGGAAGGTTTCTTCTAAGGCATTCCCAGAACCAGACACGCCATTTCTTTCCCTTCTAGGGCCAGTTACTACATTATCTGTTGATTATGGGCTCTTTTCTCACATGTGGGAAAAATACTGAAAGTTCACCTTTTTTTTCTTTCCTCCTTTGGAGATAAGTTATCTTAGGACAAGAAGAAGTATGTGCATTAATAGTGAATCGAAAGGTCCGCTTTCTACATTGCATGCAATCAGATGTTTCTTAATTAACTATCAAAAAAGGAATATGACGTATTCCCATCACCTTTTCAGAATTTCAGTCCACCAAATTCTTTAAATATTAAACAAAGTGGATTCAAACAGCACTGTCTCATGAAATAGTGTACAAAGAAATAATTCTAAATTTCTACACTTTCAGTATGCAAAACCAAGAATTAAAAACACACAGGTCAGGTCTAAAAACTCAGGAGTGTTCTAAAAATATAATACATTTCAGTTTCTTCTGAGCCTGATATTTTCTGATCCTATAAAAGTATATATAATCAAGTTTTTCTCTATATCCGTCTTCATAAAATGAGGTGATTAATTTTATGAAAACTAAGATTTTCACCTAATCATTGAGTCAAGGAACTGAAGCTTTAAAAAAATATTGTGAGGTTTGCATTTAACTTGCAAGAGTTGGCAATGCTGCATTCCAGGAACTGCTGGAATGGTGCTTTCTGAGACCATGTACATCAGCTGTTCAGTGGGACATAGCAATCCTCTGTAACTCTTTTGGGCAGCAAGAGAAGCAAGTAATGGCTAGGTCTGCAAATGGGATTTAACAATGACATCATCCATGTTGAAACTTGGTCAAGAAGTCCCTACTTTTAGAAAAATACTAAGAGATTTTTAATAAGAAGGCATCGGGAATTTGTTTTTTTATCATATTCAAAAGCACACTGCACTGTCACCAGCTGAGTCACTCCTCGGGTCATAGTGGGATGTTGGCTGTGAGCAAGCACTAGCTTAGAACTAGGTTCTTTCTTAAAGACTGTTTGAGCACTGACTTCAAATAATGAAAGCAGTTGCAGTCATGGCACAAAATATTCTGGCTAAAATGGGGGCCATCTCTCCAGAAGATTTCACTTTTGAAACCTCTTCCACGTCCTCAGAGAAGTGAACAGTCAGGACAGCACGGAAGATCAGAGCATCCCAGTAGAGAACAACAGCACTACTGGATTTCTAGTAAATGTGGAATTTCTGGCCAGAGTTCATACAGCATTTTCATTTCTCTGATCCCAATGTTATTTGCCATCAGACCAGATATTTGAACTAATCTATCCCAATCTAGTTCTTGCATTCTTCTGTTCTCAAAGAAAAAAGAAAACAGCACATTGATTTTTTTGTCTTCAGACTGACAATGACACTGTGCAGACTAATAGTGATACAGTTATGAACTCCAGCTGTCTTTGGTAAGGAAAAGCCATTAACATTGGCTTTCCCTTTATCCTTTTCTTTTATATCTATTTGCTTGCTAGCTGAACTTTCTTTGTACCTCTTGAAACCCACTGTAATAATTCATACTGATTGCAAAAGACATGCTAGAAGAAAAGGCTGCAAAGCCACTTATTTGTAGTTATCTCAGTTGTTGATCTTAGCCAATAAACTGCTGACTGATCACTGCAAATGTTTCTGCTTATAGCAGATACGCAATGGGCTGATAATTCATTTTAGCTTCTGTTGCTGCCAGTCTTTTAGCATGACAGCTAAAATGGTGTACAATGCCCCAGCTCAGGCCACAGCGCAAGTGATGCACCATGTCTCAGAAGTGGAGTGGTGCCTGTGCTGTTCTGAAACATGCCGCTCTGGACTGTCTAACACATGCCATTGGTATCACCTCCAAAGTGCATGGCAATCCACTCATCCAGCTGTTTCAGCTGCAGATGGTAAGGGGAAATACATAGCTGCACTTCTAGGCTTGTCCATCATAGCTAGCATATTTTAAAGGAGATGGGGAAAGGGAAAGAAAGTCGCAAGTGTGTGTAAGCACACAGTGGGGGAAGGAAATGGATATGTTAGGGACTACTCTGATTTCTATTGACTGCTCTGTTCTGTCTACAGTAGTACCCTGGGCTTTCTTGTTTCAGTTTTACATTTATAGTGCTCACTGCAATGTCCCTTCTTTATCAGGACAAGGTGCACTGTGTCTTGTGCTCCAGGAGTTCAACTGTCAGCCACAGAACAGAGCTCTTCCTGGTGTTTTGCAAACAGCATTGCATCACTCTACTTCAGGATGGGCTCTGTATTTATCAGTAGGATTCTAACACACAATTAAGAAAGCTGAGGAGGTAGAATCTGGACATTAAAAACACTTCATCTGCACTTCTCCCTCATCTCTAGACAGGCACTGCTAGCTACCCACAGGCACTTTTCTCTCTTAAACCCAAGTGGGAATTTTATCCTTCATATGCCCTCAGCTTTGAGCCGGTTATCCCAGTGCAAAATAAGCCAGTCTGCATAAAGATACCCTCTCCATAGCCCTTACTTACTGTGAAGGAGACAGCTAAACACAACATGCAGTGGAGTGCACAGTCATACAGATCAATACTGTCATTGCTTCTCTTTATTCCCTGCCTGTCCACGTCCATCTGCTTTTTCTTGTCTTAGAAATGGCAGCTCTTGGCAAATGGACAGACTTTTTGTTCTCTCTTTGAACTAGATCTGGGGTTACCAGGCCACAATTAGAGCTCCTGCACACTATAGTACTCCAGGTGACAAGCGGCAGCCCAGAGAAACACAGACAGGTACATACACTGAACACCTGCCTATTACTAGCACATGGCATCTGCTGTTGTGCAGAGGGCCCATGCAAGGCCTGTGTAGCACTGCAGCTTCATCGTATGAGATAAGGGTGCAAGTGATGCAGGTCCAGAGCAAAGGGATAAATTTCAGACACATGGAGAATGTCTAATATAAATAAAATAAACTGTATGAATCAAATATTTAGCTTTTGAAATACTAGCTGTTCCAGACATAAAAATCTAAACAATTATCCCTGAGATAAGCATCACAAAGTATATTTATATTTCCTCCTAGGTTTTATTTTGTGTTCATTAATATATACAACATTTTCCTTTTGAAGAATACTTTATGAGCCACATGCTCTCTCTGTGTACTTTTATGGAATTGCTATTGGAGTTGGATGAAACTGCATTTGCATTCAAGGCAGAACTCAGCTCACTGTAATCATCTCTAATTTGTTGGAGCACTGAGTATTTAAATCAGATTATTATAATGTTTACAGCTCCCACAACCCCCAAATTGCATGATAATTGTCATGTCATACAATTTATAGCTATGCAGACTCTGCATTAAGACTGACAGGACCATTGTGTATATTATTAGTGAAACATTTGTGAATATGCAGAAATTGCGAGGAATCAAAAAAAAATCTGAGCAGCAGATTCTTAGTACTATGCACATAATGCAGTTTAAAGTAATCCCACTCCATTGCACTACTGAAAATGTGCAGTCTTTCTGCCATTTGAGTTTCTAGAGGAAGGCTTCAGCTGACATGTTCAGAGGTTCAGGTGGTAAGTGGCCCCAGGGTAAAGACTCGTGAAAGTTGAAACACTGCAAGCATATATTCTTCTACTATTAGGCACATTTATGTCCTCAAGTTTATTCCTGATATCAGACAAAAATATAAGGACTGGACTGTGAAGTATTCAGAAAGAAAGGAGCTACTTACTACCTGGACAACAACTTGCATGCTGCTTGAGTTTCAGCTCTGCTTCCTCTGTAGAATGTGGAATGCAGCAGCTGAATAGCAGACTTGTAAGCAAATATATGACACTGAAACACACCTTGCTCATTTTACAACACTTAGCAGACTGTGGTAATTCTTCATGAGTAAGTTTGTAGATGTCACTATACAATCATTAAGAATAGTACTTTCTCATTAAGAGGGGGGAGGCAAAAGAAATGACAAGACAGTTATGATTTCTGTCCCCAAACTGTAATTCTCACTGCTAGAAAATGCACACAGCTGCTAGAAACGCAGTGGTGATACCGCTGCTAAAATTCTCTTCTAGAACGCTGGGAGAAATGTGGCCCCCATTTTCCGTTTCTCAAATGCAGACTCCACTCCACGGTGCAATAGCTGCTGCTCACTTCCCAAGATGCACAGCCAGTGGTAACTCCATGTTCTCCTCTTTTAACTCAGTAATGGCAAATTAGTGGGGAAGAAAAATGAAGGCACTGTAATGATCAAAGAGGAATTTTTGCAAAAAGGCATGTGTGGTTGGTTGCTAACTGAAAGACAATGTCAGTGGTTCTTTTTAAACAGGAAGCAGATTCTCCTGTTACTTATGGAAGGGCTGGCAGAAATTTGCACGGCCTTTGAGGATGGTTGTTTTGGAACATCCTCTTTGAGGGATCTCAGGCACGCTGCTGGCAGTGAGACAGAGCAGTGGCAGAAGGGACTTCTTTGTGGCTTGTAAGGACATCGATTACAAGTAGAGCCCTGGACGGAGGCAGGTTCTGTACTATCTACGTGATGTTGTGGCAACCATGTGGGCTGATGAGCTGAAAAACAGGTGGTCAGCAGCAACTGCCAAATCACCATCTTGACCTCATCAATAGCCAGTAAAGAAATAGAACAGAAACAAGTTACAGATGGCAAATAACTAAATAAAAAGACATTAAGCTGCCAAGAGGAGCTCTTCTGGGGAGTAAATTGGCCCTAATACCACCGATTCTGACTAGCAAAAAGGAATGAAATTGTCTGCATAATTTACTCTATGTATTCAGTGCATGAGTATGATTCATATGCCCTAGCATTCAAAAGAGAAATAGTTTAAAGTATTTAGATGGTCAATGGTTATCAATAAGGCATATATTATTTATAAAGATGTAAAGATATTTTCATTCAAGAAAACATAGTCAAGGAGACAGAAAAATAAATCGATTCTACAGATCAGCTTCTAGTAGAAGTTGATTCTAAAACAAAATGGAGAGTGGGAAAATGGTAGATTAAAAATCACAGTCTTCAATTACTTTAAAAATCAAGCATGCAAGTAAGTAAAACAACTGTACATCTTTTTAGAATTGAAAAAATTCAAGTTCAAACATACCTGCCAAAGATTCAAAATTTAAATTAACCTGTGGACAGAAGCAACAGACAAGCATGGCCATTGGGATATGTTACAGGAAAAATGTGCAAGATAAATGAAGCAAAACAGCTAAAGTATCCAAGTCTCTTGTGAGCCGTGTTAGATAATTAGCATGAGTGTGGTGGACGGTGATATCCAGTGAGCCCAGAAGCTCAAAAAGACAAGGACAAAACATCAGGTTAGTAACAGCCATTTACAAAAGGGCTGAGACTAACTGTCCAGTTGGCATATAGGAAGTTGTTAGATGAACATGTTACTGTAACAAGTGAGAAACGAAAGCTGGGAGCTAATGAAGGAGAAGGTGGCAACAATAGAGTTATGATAGTATTGCTTTGCTAAAATCTATTTGTAAGGCAGAATTAAGCATTGCATGCTACACTTTTTAAATACAGCAATCCAGACAGAAAAGGAGTGGAGGGTTGTAGGATTTTGTTCATCCACAATGCCTTAGGGCAGCTACATCAAACAGCAAATGGAAGCAGCATCCAACAGGATTCCCAGGTGCTAAGGCAGAAACACCAGATCTGGGAAAGTATCTATATGTGTAAACCCTATTATCACTACAACACACAAGATAACATGTCTTCAGAACCTCTTCATGCATAGAAAAGGAGGTGCTGAAGATCTGCCTGGCCTGTCAGCCTTAATGGGATATTCCCCCCTTTGAAAAATCTCTGAAAAAATGAGACTTATTAAACTTCTCTGTTAACATCAGTTTTCTTGCTGGTTTGTGCTTGTTTGTTTTACCATTCAGCACAAACAAAACAAGTTTGGTAACTAAGTTGGGGGCCATGGTTAAACTCAATGGTAAATGAGAGGAAGTCTCAAGAGAAACAAACAAACAAAAAACCCAGATGCAGGAAGCGTGTTACAGCATTCTGCACTCAGCAGTTTGCGCCAGGGCTCCACTTCTGCCTTACAGCCAAGCTGGGATGGGCAGAGTCCCTGTGGGAAATGCCGAACTTAAGCAGCGGTGCTCCCCCTGCCCCGTCTCTATACATTTCTCGAGAACAGTATGGAGAACAGTACGATCTCCATTAAATCACACTGTCTAGTCTCCCTGCATTCCGTCCAGCCTGGCATTGTAGGAGCAGGGTGCGTCCAACAACAAGCAACCAGACTCCGGGTGCTTATGTGAGTAGCTACGCTGCCACCACAGCACTGCCTGCAGTTCTCCCTTTGCATTTTAGTGATGATGTGGCAAATCTACAACACTCCTAAACCGAGCTTAGCCATTGTAGGAGGCCATTTCTGCATGAAGCCGTGCCACAGCTGTCAGGTCAGCTTGTGAGCATCGCTGCTGGCCTGGGCTCAGGCTAGAACGGTGGCCATGCGGACAGACTTCGTGATTTATAGACATTCAAAAGCACACAAACACTTCCCTGTGGCATGTAATCTCTGGTTCCATGATGCCTCTATGTATCAAATATTACCATGCTCAAAAGTTCTCCGATTTTCTTTTAAAAACAGGTAATGACTTATTGAAGGTTATTATTAAACTTTAAGTTTCAGCAAACGTTTAAAATACAGTATGTTGTAGAAGCTCATAGAAACTGCACCTGTAAGTGACATCTTTGCAATACTCTTGTACATAGGAGGCTCAAAGCTATTTCTTGCCAGCAGCAGTGATCCACAGACTTAGATGTTGTTAAAAAGCTTACAATATCAGCAGGGCAACTGCTGCCTCCATTAGAAACATGATAGTAAGACGCTGATTAATACCAGGAGGGGGCTTTAATCAGCCAAAGCCATATGCTATTTAACTTAAGATGAAAGTGCAAATGATAATCATTATTTCAGAAAGGATGTATTTAAAAGAAGAGCAGAACAGCAAGTGGCATCTTTTTATCATTAGAGCTTCTTCATGCAGCCCCTTTTTTTCTAAAGCTTTATAAGCTTTTATGAACATCTGGATCATTTCTTCATTATATAGGCTTCCAATATCATTATGTTTGATGTAGCGTTTTTAGTGGAGCTATGCTAAACTTCTAAATATACAATTAATTCCTATTAATTATAGTTTTCAAACTGGTGAAATTATCCATCATTAACTTAATCACTTGTATTTTATCTTAAAATTGTATTCACTCTTTTATAATCCCTACATCTAAAGCCATTTCTTCCCTAGGCTTTGTGTGATGTTTTGCATGCTGTTTGTATAAAAGTTTGCCAGCCATTTTCAGCTGCTTGTAGAACTGAAGCTGTCAGCAGCAGATCATTTTAAAATAGAACCTAATTCAGCTTAGTTGTTTTACCAAGAAGTGCTTCAGAGAGAAGGGGAAAAAAAGAGATGAATTTGGATCTGTAAAGGGCAAGACTTCATTAGACCTGATGAAACTTTAGTGCTGTATTCCTTACACCATGGCAGGGGGCGAGGGGTGCTTAACAAGAGAAGAGTAAGGGAAGAGAGCTATTCACTGGCTTCCACTCCATGCGGCAGTAATTCAGCACGAATAGAGCCAAATGATTTGGAAGTCTGCATGCACTGTACTTGAAGAATTAGGAGCATCTTTAATATCAAGTTACAACACATGTAAAGAAAAAAAACATCTCCAAAGCTTTTTCTGAACACTCTGGCTTCATTTTAGGCTTATTCTGTGACTTAAATTGGAACTTAAACTATGACACCTTCATTGAATGCTTCCCCCAGCTTCCAAGCCTGAAGTTGGATGGATGTTTCCTTTTCTTTGATATGACATTTGCAGAAAGAAAAGAAAGAATCAGAGGGTTAAAAGTACCAGAACAGACCTGCTTGGTTCTCGTCAGCCTGCTTTCAGACACTGGAAGTCAGAAAGAGTGCAGGGAGCCGGAACTGCTGTTAGCACTGATGAGACACAAGTATCAACTTTGTGGGGTGTGGTATGTCCAGTATGCAATAACTCAGTTATTATCATTGTCAGATATTTAGTTCTCAGCACTCCTCCTCCTTGCAGAAATACCTGGAGCGGGTGGTCAGCTGAAAACAGGCCACTGTTTTCACTCCAGTCACGATGTACTTAAGCCCTCAAGCCCAGATTGCTCCAGGGCTCTCTCCATCCAGAGCCATTGACCCTCCACAGAACAACAGAGCATGGTAAATTGGAGTTACGCAGACTCCAATACAGCACACAGCCTACGCAGCATTGCAGTCCATCCCGCTAACCCAAACTGCCTTGACAGCACCTTTTTGATTAGAGCTGAGGCCCATAGAAAGCTGTCCACTTTCTGGACTCTTAACCCCATCGCAGCCCAGAATGTACTTCAGATGCCTGGTTTGTATACGCCTTAAGGAATGAAGCCTTTGGAAAAGACAACTCTCTTAAAGGTTCATCATCCTGAGCAGGTATTTTCTAATTCCATCACACTTCTCCACTATTGCAGCTTTTTGTCTGCTGGACCTGAAGGAGCTTAAGTGACATTCACGTGAATCTTTTAAGGAATGTAGTGTTACCCTGTTTTTGTACTAAGGGCTCACAGAATGCTTCCTCTGCTTGAATTTACCTAAGAACTGTTGAATACATCAAGAGCACAAAGACCTCTAATTCTCACAAATAAAGCTGTCTTCTCCTTGTCTTTGTTTTCACTGGCATTCTGTGATATCAAATACTTTCTGCAACTTCAATTCTTTAATTCATCTCCTATAATTTCAGAGACCTCTAGTCACAGCTCTGGATGTCCCATTCTTCTATTCAGGTTATTTAGGGTATTCTTCTCTTTATTCATGATACCATGTGATATCGAATGATCATTTTGGGCTCAAGGTTCCTTGAAATAATACTTTTTATTTACAGTTCCAGCTGCCTTGGTTTCACAGAACCATGTGCTCCTGCTCTGCTTGTCTCTCAGGCTCCCATTTTGGGAAGCTAACACACTTAAAAATACAGTTCCCGGAGCCTCAGATTACGAGGAAGCTGATTCTACGTTACTCCCCCTCTCTTCCATCACATGTTGGAAAAATCTTGCTTCTGTCAAAAAAAACCCAGCTTGACTGACACCGAAAATTCTTGTTCCAAGAGAGACTGAGCAGGAGCTAAAGTTTATTTTATTCCTTCTGTAGTGAGACAAGGTTGTTGTTGGTTTTGAAAACTTGTGGCAGCATGTGAGATCCAGCAGCAAAGCTGCGCCAGCTGGGGGTAGAATCCTTCGGTCTGTTTTAATCACTACTCTATTTCGTTTCAGCTCCTGCCCCTCCTTTGGCTCTGCTCACATTTTTACTCCTCTCCTCTAAATGGAAATTTTCAGAAATAAGACTCAGGCATCCGACCCATGGCTCACCTCCAGGTGTGCCACAATCTGCCTGCCTTGTCATAGGGGCTGCTTTTGCTCCGGAGGGCAAAGCTTTTACCTTTGATCACTCCAGATGTATTTTCTCTTCATAATAAACTGAAAATTACAATCATCCCTTTTGGGTCTCTGACAGCTCATTTGCCCGTTATTTCTTCAGTAAGGCACACAACGAACACAGTGGTAAAAAGCTACATAGTCTAATGCAGTTTTAAACCAAAATTCAGAAACAGTGAAAACCAAGTTCTCTCCACAAGTAAATTAGCTGCCAGGTGCTCCAAGATCAAGACAGCAACATCCAGATCCAACAGGGCTGGAGCCTATGGCTTACTTCAGACGTTTCTAAGTTTGGCTAACAAGGATGGCCCAAAGTTGACTCTTTCCAGTTCTACATAGTGTACGTACCTCCCCTTTGCAAACCACTCCTGACTAAACACAGAGAGCAGAATACTCCCAGTTGCTTCTAGGTAACGCAGAAGACATTCATATGGCCATTTTACAAACTTATCCTGGAAAAGAGACTGCGGCTGATTCCAGAACATAAGAAACATTGGATTAGGCCGGTGGTGCATCTAGACTAGCATTCTGTCTCTAGCAATGGAGAAGTAACATTTAAGCCCAACCCTTTATTTCCTGTCTTTTAACCAGTTTTCAATAAAATAACCTGTCCACCAACCTCTTGGCCATGTAGTTTCTTCAACAACCTTTTGTGTGGAACCTTGAAAAAGGTTTTTTGAAAATCAAAGTATTGGTGTGCACATGCTTATTGACACCTCATTGAAATGCAGCAGGTTAGGGGCAGGATTTCCCTTTCCAGAAGCTCTTGCACAATGCACCACATTTCTCTATGGACTCACCGAACTTTTTCTATGTGACAGACTTTGCCCTCACTGTCCTGTTTTTCCCAGGATACCCTCTAGAGCTCATTTTGTATTTCACTTACACATCAATTGAGTAAGCTCAGACAGAGGGACTCAGATGGAATCTGAAATTTCTCCTGTGTTTCAGGCTTAGTATACTCACTGAATGCCGCAGCTAGGGCTTGAATGGTCTCTGAGCATTAGTACAATCAGCAGCACCCAATGGGCTCAGTCCATTTAGTGATGCAAAGGTTGTCGAAAAGCTTGCAGCTCCAGCTGGCTGTATGATTTAAAACCAAAGTCTTGTACCTTCACTGCTGCCCCAAATCAGTCCCTTTTGAAGACTGGGTTTTTTTTCATGACAAGGACCTTCAGAACTATTCCACAGAGCCTTTAAAAGATTAAGGTGCTTGGCTCCTAATGGTCCCTTTGCTTACAGAAGGGGCTGGGGCTTGCAGGCTAGGGGATCCAGGGCAAATAAACAAAATAGCCAATTTAGTCAACAGCAGCAAGGGCTAATGACTCAGAGGCTCAGTTTGTACTAAGATGCCTTGAGCTGGAGTCCCAGCTCTGCCTCTGACAGTCTGCAGGGCCCTTGAAAGTCTTTCTGTATCCACTGCACTCTGTAATTATCTTGTCTGTTTAGATTGTGATCTCTTCATGTCAGTGATTGACATGGTACGTTTGTACAGTGCCAGTAAAACAGGAGTCATAGCACAGCCCAGGTTAGGGCCCTGAGGTGCTGCTTTAGTAACAACATGCACTCTCCTTTTCTGGCATTGCAGCAAGCCATAGCTACATTATAATATCCACCTGCTTTGGGCCATCTGGTATACATAAATGTCCCTGTGTCTTTTTACATGTAAATATAACTCTTTGAAGACTCTTCTTATTGTTACCAGTCATTGCTTGTTAAGTGCTGTCAGAGTTTTCTGCACCATATGAGAGAGGGGTGGATCCAAGGAGCCTTACAGTCCAAGCAGAGCAGCAAACCATTTGGAGACAACGTGCAGCGGATGAGCCAGGAGCTGGTTCCTGTTCAAAGTGTTCCCCAGGCTGACTGCATTGCAGTTGGAGCAGGTTTTCAGGGAACTGGCAAAAAGGACAGTGTTTGTACACTCAGTTAATAGGCATGCTTTTAAGCATGGAGGAAAGTTGCAGGTTCAGGAAGCACAACACATGACACTGTGCTGAAAAAGGAAGGAGATATAATAAGACAGAAGGGTGTGAAGCGGACAAAAGGAACAAGAGGGGGGACAGAACAAAACCATAGCTGTTCTCTAGGGAGGGACAAAACGGATCAAAGCTCTTAAGGCTAAAAAATTAGAATTTATATAAAAGGGATTAAACGGATGGAAAGTTTCAAAATGGGGGGGAAGCTTTGGTTGTCACATACCTTTTAGTGTTCAGCATCTCATATATGTCAGAAAATGTAAGAAAGATCCATTTGAGACCCCACCTTTCTCTCCATTGCACAGAGACATCTGCCTTCCTGTGACAACAGCCCTGAATTTCAGAGCTAGAGTACGACAGAAAAGTGATTCTGTAACAGACCTGTTCTACTAAGCAGGGATTATCTTTGCATAAGATTTATATGAAGTGCCTCACACACATGAAGCTGAATAGGGCTTTTAGGCCCAACTACAGTACACACAATACAAAAAAATCATGATCATCACTGCTGTAAGCTGAAGCTGTGTGGCACCCCATTGAAGAATACTGCAGTCCAATAGCCCGAGAGAGAGAATATACTTTAAAGAAATTAATCCACTGGTTCTTCTATCTTTTCAAGATTTGAATGCCAAGATCACCCCTTACCTGCCATTCCTATTTCAATTCCCTGTGTCTGGAGAAATTGGACTGAGAGAAGATCATAACAAAATGAGGTGATTAAGCCTCCTAGAACAAATACAGTTCCTTCTGCACAAGTGCTGAGGGGTAAAACTTTCTTGCTTCCAAAGTCTTTTGAGAGTCCTGAAATTCTTTTCTTCTGTGTTGCATTTTGAAGTTGCTCCCCATGAATATCCTTGTCAGACAATACTAACTCTCCACCTACTGACTGTCAGTAGTTTTCACAGAGACAACATTTAAAAGACTCAGAGCTTGAAAGCTAATCTCTCTTCTCAAAAGTCGTATTTCCCAGCAAATATTTGGATATCTACCAGACAAATAAAGCAAATGTGGATGTCTCCTTGTAACAGTTCAACCACAAAGGTAAAGACTGTATAAGAATGAGAGTTAATTTGACTAAAGAGATACTTGAGACAAAATAGTGTCAGTTTCAGCCCAGAGTTATATGTAACTGCAATTCTTTAAACAAAAAAATCTGAATTAAAAATTCCCTTCTGTAAATGCAATATTAAAGTTGATGCTGTTGTCTGCTGGAACCAGAGTTGCTATGAATAGTGGATCAAATCCATCAGCAGTTTAGCGTGACTCACAGTGAAGAAAATATCTACAATGCCATGAGAGGTGTGATGGATGCGTTCAGACTACTAAATTGTTCTGAACCCAGCCTGGCTAGGGCTGAGTGCTTTTATGACAGCATAGATTTGAGTATGCTTAGCGGCCCAGATGGGTTTTACAGGCTGGGCTAAATTCCACTCTGTGACAGCTTCCCTGCTACCTGCACCAGAGGTAGCTGAAGTGAACTTGAGGGTATGTGGGATCCCCTCACTGCACTAGAAATAAGTCTGAAGTCCTTGAAAATGTCTTGGGAATACTTTTGTCATCTCTTTTCTAATACATTGGGTTTTTTTTTTAGAACTGTCCAATCCAATTGCACTTCAGATTAAGCCTAAATTTTGAATGGCAACAAGAGACCTCAGCCATTTCTTTTAGATCTTAAGGAGAAAGATCTCAGATGTTGCGTACCAGCTTAGCTCAAGACACGTTATCTCAGCTGCTCCTATTGCTGTGAGTAGTCTGTTTGGCCTAATGAGTCAGATTATTACAAAAGCATTTCTTCCACTGTGCAGCTGCAAGTAAACCTGAAAGCATGAGATTTGATTACTGAACTTTGGGAGAGCTTGATGCAGGAATAAAGAAGCCACCCTCTATCTTTCTGTTCCTATACAACGGTCTGTTTTAGTTCTGCTCCTGTACCCACTGTTGCACAAGGATCTTCTTACTTGCTCCCATGATCTGTTCAAACCCCAAAACAAGGTCCTGGAGCTTTGGAAGGGGAGAGTTCAGTGAAGCTCTACATGTGCTCAATGGCATTCAGTAAGAATTTTTCCAAGAGCTCTCCAAAAGGTAGTGCAATTGCACACCATCCCCAGGGAAGCTTCCCCATTCTTGAACTTTCCAAGGCATTTCTTTAATGGACATGAAATCCACAAGTTGATGATAAAACTAAAAAAAATCCAAGTCTAGAGAAATTATTTAATAGCTGAGTCTTAAAATGATGCCAGGTCTCACTTTCATATATCTGTGAATATATCAGTGAATTTTGGACGTGAAGAAAAATGTCTTTACTGAAAGAGTGGTTAAACATTGGAACAGGCTGCCCAGGGAAGTGGTTGAGTCACCATCCCTGGAGGTATTTAAAAGACGTGTAGATGAGGCGCTTAGGGACATGGTTTAGTGGGCATGGTGGTGTTGGGTTGATGGTTGGACTCAATGATCTTAGAGGTCTTTTCCAACCTTAATGATTCTATGAATCTGTAAATTAGCATGTATTATAGCCAGCTCACACTACTCACAATCAGATAATCTCTGTTCACTTTTGTCCCACTTCAACTGAGGAAAAATATTTCTGGCTGCTGTCTTTGGACTTTCCCTGAGCCTCTTCCACACCTAATCCTCTTCAGCCAAAAAAAGTTTGAATCTGGCAGGGACATCTGGATGAAGGAAAAAGTCCTCTTTTATCCAGATTTTATTTTTTGTCTTTGCACATTATTTTGTTAAAGTAGAATAGAGAGGGAGAAAAATTCAAGAAATATAAGAGATGATTCTTAGGAGTCATAGATAGCTTTCCAGAGAAAATGTAGGCATCATCTCTACTAATATTGTTATCTTCTCACAAGATGTCCCACATGTAAGGTACCAATGTTCCCATGCATTACAACCCTCATTTTTCTTTTATGAATTAGCATCCCCAAGGCTGCAAACTTTCCAGAGAGTTTTGGGCAGCTCTGAATGATGTGTTTTCTTAAACACAGAAAGTCACTCCATGTTTATGCTTGTCTCTTCCCCACCTTCAAAGTGCTAATAAACATTATTTTCTTATAATTATTCCCAACTAACAGAAGAAAAGACTGATAAGAATTGAAATTCCTGACCAAAGGTATGGAGTTTTACCTCCTGTTTCCCTGGATTTCTGTGGATATCCATTCCTCAACTATCACACTTCAAACATCTAGTCATCTCTATTTTCTGACAAATATTTCTGATCTTAATGGGCAAGGCTCATTTTAGTGTCATACAGGTTAATACACACAAAGGGAGTCTGACTATGTCTGGAAACTCACCTTTATGCGTTACTTAGTCAGATACACCCTACCACAACAGGCACCCATTGTGGGGTTTTTATGCCCTGTTAATTAATCAAAACTATTTTGCAGTCTCAGTCCAGTTTCTAGCAGACAGATGGTAAAATTAAGACATTGATATATTTCAGACTCAAGCCCTGCAGAGCTGTCTCAGCAAAGAAAAAGACTGACTGGCGCAGAGCCTGAGCTCCCATCGCAGCCCCCATGGGTGCTCCCTTTTCCAGGGCAGCACGCCCAGTGCACTTGCTCTGCGAGTAAATCAAGCAAAGCACACACGGTTCATCAAACCAACCTTTTCACCAGCTTCAGGAATAATGAATAGGAAACATAAATTCAGTGCAAGCAGCGCGATGATACAGCAGCAACACCCTCTTCTACAACTAAGTTTCTAGTGGCATCACTACATGTTCTGTGACTGAAAAATGTGGGGTTTGGGTCCAGAAAGTACCTTCCCCTTCATCCCAAAACTGCTTAGCCTCCCCAAGTCACTATCACTCCATTACAGTCTGTAGATCGTAGGTACAAACTGAGTTAAATAATTGACACTTTCCTTTGTCTAATTCAGCATACAACTTTTGCCAGTGTTGAGACACCAGACACCACAAAGCAACTGCTATAAATTTCCAAAATATACTGTGCTGGTTTATACTTTCCTCTCTGATGCTTTTCCCAATATTAACTCTGTATGTTCTTAAAATTACACATTGTCAAATTAAGCACAGTGGGTGGCACATTCATGATCGTTAAGTAAAACCATTGAAAGAACACTCATTTCTTATAAAACAACAAGGATTTTTACAGAATTCCTGTCTTGGTTCCACACTTTAAAAAAATCCACTTTTTCTTAATCTCTTAAACTTGGGCTAAGCAGAGTTTTAAGGTTTGCAGAGCTGTTCTCAAGCTGAGTGTTTCCTTTCAGATATGCACACCCCCTTGTTGGACATTCATTATCAAACCTTGTGTTTGCCTTTTATCTACAAGCCCTCTTCAGTGTTCAGCATAAACTACATGGACACCTTGCAGATTGACATTTCTTCATTCATGCTTTACCTTAAACAGCATGTGAAGACATCAAAGAAGAGGAGCAGACTTTGATGTTACAAAATGAAAAACGCCTCATGATTTGCCAAGACCAGGGGAACTTGTAGTTTGCTCTTTTTTCCCTTAAAGAAATACTACTGCTTTCCCCATGAATATGTGAAAATCTTTGCCATTTTCACCAAACTTGTACAAACATTTTGTTCTGGGTAAAAAACAAGCCATTTCGTTGCAGTCCATTAAATATGGGCCCCAGTGCCTAAACTACAGTGGCTTGAAGGAACACACACACTTTATTTAAAGAGCTTATTTGTTTCGCACCTGTGACTTTTACACACTCCAAGTGTCATGACCCCCAGCGTCACCTCACTAATGCTGATAATAATAGTGCATGTGCTGTGTGGTTTTCATTCATAGGTCACTGAGAGGGATTTAGAAAAGCATGGTCATTCCTATGCTGTAGATGAAGAAATTGTGCAATAAGAGATGTTATTTGGTTGGCCATGATAGCAAATAGCCAGCAATAAAACAGAACAGTCCCGATTCCTATGTAGATGCTTGACTTGGCAGCTCACTCTGGTCATGAAATCAAAGGCGATGGTGCTTAGCACTGTAACAGACACAAAAAGTGCCAGTAACCCTGGGAGGAGACCAGTCGTGCCTTATCAGAAGGTGCTGCACGCCACAATAGGAAAGACTTGATTTGGTTCGTAATTTATGTTCCTATTGTTTTGAATACTATCACGGGAAGTTTTCTTTGCATGTTTTCTTTCATTGTTTGAAGTGAAGAGCTACCCTGTCCTTATAAGGACAGTAGGAATGTGCATAATTAGTCCAAGGCTAGAGAATAGAGACATTCAAAATGAACATTTGATATTGATTTCCCAGACTGCAGTGGAACTGAGAAGAATATAATGAGAGGAAAAGATATGTAATTAAATGTGATTTGTTAGAATGCTGCCTAGCTAGGTCATTGCATATGTATTATTCGACTGCATTGCTTCAATGTAAAGTGCACAGTTCCTCTCCCTGGTACAAAATCCTTTGATTAACCAGCCTCCCTTCATTGGTGGAAGGGGCCAGCCCTTTTGTTGTTTTGCTGCCGGCAGTGTTGCTTGTGCTATTTCTTTAAGACTCTTCATCAGATGTGGTTTGTCAGGAACATGCCTAGACTGTAAGTCAGAATAGAGCTCATTTTCTTTGATGTGCATTTGTAATGTGCCTTCTCCAAAAGGAGGGGAATGAAAACTTTGGTCACACTGTTAATCTGCAGGAACTACATTTTAAGCAACTGGATGTGAGTAGATTCTGCACATACTGTAGTGTCGGCTACTCCTTTCAAACAGAATTTTATCAATAATTGGTGCCAACACAAGAACATATGTCAAACATTTA
>NW_008824414.1:2953289-2959742 GCF_000699105.1 Pygoscelis adeliae | reverse complement strand
CTTTCTGCTGTAGAGAGACCTTCTATTTTCAGTTTAGAGCCTGAAATTTTCCAGAACAACATGTATAGCTACTTTACCTCATTTCTTGCTGTATTGTGCTTAAAGACCAGCACAGATATGATCAGTTTGACTGTTTGGCTCCAGTGTTATAGGTTTTGTACTCAAGGCTTTTACCCTTGAGCAAGTGTTTTGCATACCAAGAAAGTCTGAAAGTGAAAGGGTTACACTTCCTTGAAGGTCCACTTGAATGACTGTGAGAAGAGAGCCAAAATGGTAATCAGATCCCTATGAGATCATATTGAAAGCAGCCATGCCTATTTCACAGAGTCTTCTGATGTTGCAGGGGTCTGTAATACATTTAAATCACTGGAGTTTCAATAAGTTGAGATCTGTTGTGAGTACTGTAGAGAGCACTCGTCTTAGATAAAATGCTGCCTGGTAATGCTCTTACTGCTACATGAGCCAGAATGCAATCGAATATCCATGGTGATTTAGCCTTGCACCATCATCCCAGTGAAGGGGATACAGGATTTTCACAGCTACGTAGCAGTGGATTAATATAACTATTCATTACAATTCATGGGAAGCCTGATCCAGCTTCTGTCAGTCGAAGGAAAGACGCCATTTGATTTTACTGGGAGTTTGGATGGGGTTTTGTGTGTTCGATCCTGTGACTGCCCTCCACTACCACAGAAGCTTCCCCAGGGCCCTCTATTACTCTGCTGCCCAGGTGGCACCTATATGGTTGTTGGCCTGCTCTTGTTACCCAGTGCAGCCCAGGTGATCCTAATTCTGTCAGACAACTAAGCATTGGTACAGAGAGGTTTAATAGCTAAACCTTGTCTACCTTCCTTTTATTTTATTCAAACCTGTGAATTTCTGACTGACCTAGACAATTAAGTTTGGCATAAACCATGTCAATGCCTGTCTCTGAAAGAAGTGAATGAGCGGGGTTTTGAAGATGGCTCTGCAAAAACTCACAGATGTGATTGCGTGTGGATGAAACCCAAGTAGCTTAGCTCACAACGTACCGTCTCATCTGGCTCAAAGTTTGCAGGGAGCCAAGAGAAAATCCTTCTTAGCCTGTTGTCATTAAACAGCAAACAACCATTATCCAGTTAAGCTTGCACCAAACAAACCTTTTATTAAGCCTAGGTTTTGAGAAAGCCCTTCTCCACTAATGGATATGCTTTGCAGCTTACTTTGAAAGATGCAGAAACCAAGCTAGAAATGGACCAAGACTAAAGAGCAAATTACTCTCACAGGTCAATCCAAATAACCCTTTCCGGTTTCCTGCAAAAATCCAAACCTGTAGACTGTCAATGGACCATATAACACTGAAGAAATTTGAAAGATAGTTTATGTCTCTCAAGTGGTTAAAACAAAACAAACACCTGAGCCCGTTTTATGCTACAGTTTCTATCTTTGCTACTACTACGGAGCAGCAGAACAAGCAAGTTTGTGGGTACCGAGGCTAAAAGTTGGTTCAGCATATGGTTATATTGTGTTCTTTCTGCCTATACAAACAAAATGCCCATTAGATTTAGGGAAAAAAAAAAGAGAGAGAGAGAAACAATGTGCTTAAAAATGCTTCTTTTTGTAGTGTAATCTAGACCTTACAACAACCAAATAGGAAAAATTATCTGGACAATTATCTGGGTTTCTAGAGCCAACCAAATAAAATGGATGTCTCTGATCAAAGAGCACTGAGTTTTCAGAGGTGGCTCTTGAAATACGCCAGGTTTGAAAATGGAAGCCTCAGAGCATCAGTCCTTTCCCTTTGGCAGACAGGCACTTGCTGAAGAACGGAAGAGGTTTTCCAGCAGATATTTTGAGTGTCAGGGGAAAAAAAAAAACTCGTGAATTAATGCGGATTTTGAGGAGAATGATATTGCCTAAAAATACCATTGTTAGTACAAGGTTTTTTTGACAGATTTGGCAGATTTCTGCAGCTCCTTCTGACCGTATGAAGTTGTGTCTGTGACTTAACCCTTTTATTTTTGCCTTTTGGAGTTCAGTCTGTGTCACTGTTGCCCTCTGCATTCAACTCCTCTGTAGGCTCAGTGCTCCTGACACTCATTGTTATTCTGCTCTCTGCTTTCAACACTATTCCAGCGAGATTCCCTCCTTGTCAAAGCACTGACTCAGTCTACCTTAGAGGGCTGTCTGTTGATCTCTAAGACACATGTGAATCTTTCTGGTTTCACTATTGTTATTAGCTGGCTAAGAGAGCCAGGATTAAAATGTTTAACAGAAAAATGTTCACAATGTTATTTATATCACTTACAGTAATAGAAATATCACAACAATTTAGTGCTCTGCTGTGCTTGAAGGTTGTACATTTTGAGAACTGTTTAGCAGCATCACATTCACTTCCTTTCACCACCACCCCTTGCTGCTAGTGCCCAAGTACCATACTACAGCACCTTTTTCAGGCTACCTATCAGATGTTGTTGAAAAGAATTGTTTGGAGGCATAAGGATTAGCCAGGTGAAATCCTGTGTGCTCCCTTTGTTCCCCAGGCCAAACATGGAAAAGTATACCATCTATAAGCCATATTTATCCTCCTTTTTTCTTGAGCCCGAAATAAGGCCTGGTCAAATCACAAATCACCATAAATATTCTCATTAAGCATTAGCCTATTCTTAAAGAAATAGTTGTCAGTACCAACTCAGCTGCAAGAAGCCCTTTTTAGTTTTGTAAAAGCTGTGTAGCAACAGACTAGAGATTGAAAGGTAAAGGAAGCAGATTACATTCTCAAGCAGCAGTTATGCCAGTTTAAGGTGCCTACATCCTGACACAAACTATGCCTGTCTGTAGCAGCAGCAGTACACTTCTACCAGTATCAATACATTTAGGCTAGGGAACTTTCCCAGTCTGAATGGGCCTTATTTCCAGACATGGTTTCAGCCAGCCCCATGACTTTCTGAGCTGCAGCCAACAGGGTCTGCAGCCCCTTGAGGCTAGGCTGCAGCTTCTGCTGCTCCTGCGCTCCTTGTAGCCTCCTTGCAGCCCTGCCAAGGACCCTCTGACACCCCAACATCTTGCTTGAGCACACTCGGTAGCTCCCCAAAAGAAGAAGCAATCCCCCCTCCTGCCCTGAAATCCCACCCCCTACTAGAAGACTAAAATACAAACATGAACAAAAGTAGAAGACTAAATACTCCGCAGTCAATAAGGGCAAAAAGAATCATCAGAATTGTAATAGTGAGACCATCACCCAGCACAAAGGACTGGGAGTTTTGGAAAGGACAGGATCACCTGTTTGCTACAGGCCTCAAGACAAGCTCTGACTGCTGAGAAGCCTTGGGAAGTAACTTCTCAATGCTCAGTTTTTTATCCCATCCCTTAAACATGTGCAGCACCGGCTGCTGTCAAAACTGTAATGCTAAGCTAAAGTACCTGCTACCATTGCCTATTTTAGTAATATTTATTTAGTGCAGATTTGGGACCTTTACGAGGTATTGTGATCTCTGGAAATTTCATAAATAAACCAGTTTATTACTAGCCTAGTTAACTAATCTCATATAGCTGTAAACCCCAGTTAAGGAAACTGGTCCATTTCTTCCACAGTGGCAGATAACAAGCATTACACAGCAGTGACCGAACACTTCTGTCAAATTTTTCCAACATCTCTGAAACCTTCCAGAAAACAAGCGGTATCTTGTAGTTTTTGCTTGGCACTAGAGCTGTAGTATATAGTACCACTGTAATGTCAGACTCTCATTTATCTTTCCCCAATTGCACTTATTGTTGCAATTAAGGGAGAAAACCAGTTCATGTATCTTTAAAGACCTAAGAAGTGCTATCGCACTTTGAACTATTACACCCCTCAATCTAAAAATATTATCTACACGCTAGTCTTCTTACCTGAGGAGCTCAGAAGTAGGAACTAGACATGTAAACTCCTTCATCAGTAAGTAAAAAAGGAAGGGGGGGGGGGGGGGGAAACCTTTCTGTTTTTTTGCCACATATTTCCAGTAAATACTGGAATAAGGCGGGTCTGAAAAGGAAGAGAGATGGATATAAAACAAGTGGGAGAAAAAAAAACTTGGAAAAGAAATCAAGCATGCCACACAGAATAAATATTTCATGGTGCAGGCAGGCACGCCCCAGGCTTTCCGTCCAAGCCCCCACGATGGAGGGGTCGCTTCCCATCACTTAGTGGCTTCCTGCGCTGGGAGGAGAGGATGTCCCCAGCGCTCCCCTCCCATCTCCAAAGGCAAGGTCTTGAAGAGCCCACACACCTTGAAGACCATAATTTTGCAGCATTTTTTCTTCAAGCCTGGATGTGCATGGTGGGACGTCTTCCTTCTGTTCCCCAGCACCTGCGCTGGTCTGGAGAGGGTCCTGCCCTGTTTCCTTGCTGGTGGGGGTCTGTCACCTCCATGGGGGTGTGGAGATGGGGATCAGACCTGCCGTGCTGCACATCTCCAAAGGGACAAGTGGCAGGGGAAGGGTTGTGGCCACCAGACCCTTGCAGCTCCCCACCACCCTCTTGCATGGCTCATAGTTTGCTCAGATTGTTCCTAAAGTTTGCTTCAGGCAGTATTTCCCAGGTAAAAACCCAAAACCCATTCTCTTTTTTTTCCCTTTTATTGTCATGAAAAAACCCAGAAGAAAGGGACTCCAAGAAGGAAAGACAAAGACACCTCCCACTCATGGGAAAAAACATGTTTCTTACCATGATCCAACATGATTTTCACTGGGTGGGATCTCCTCCCCACACGTCCCAGCCACCCGCCCTTACCCAGGGTGATGCTCCTCGCCAGCTGCGGGAGGAGAGCAAAAGTTTTGCATTAGAGAAGTTTGGGATTTATAACAAACTTCATACATTTTTACAAATATTTTATATCCCAAGGAGGGCAAACACACTCCAGGAGAGGTTTTGTTTAGCTGAAAAGCAAGTCTTCCATCAACCATGGGGAATCTTTGCCCATTACAAAGGAAGGGGGTGCGAGCTAAAAATCTTCCTGAGCCACCCCACTCTTTGGGGCCGTGTTTTGTGTGCTGAGCTGGGAATTTTTCCTTGCTCTCTGCAATATCCTCTGCAATATCTCAGGCAAGTGCAAATATCCCCCTCGAAGCTGGAAAAGGCTGTTAATTACTGTGGACATGCCTTTATCTGCGGCACAATTGGGTTTTATTCTTTATTAATTTCTCCTGGGAAGGACAGGCCAGCCAGCTGGTCCTGGGTGAGATGATGATTTTGTGTAAAATGACATTTTCTTGGGAAAAAAAAGATGAAGGAGAGTGAAAGGAAAAGGTGCAGACACAGAGACCATGAGCTGGGCAGACCCTACACCAGGGGACATTCACCAGGACCAAAGCCACCTCGGCAGGGCTGGAGATGCTGCTCTACAAGTCACTGCCGATGCCGCGGGAGTATCCCTTGATGTGGGATCATCCTCGATGCTGACGATGCAGGACCATCCCTCCACCTCCTCTTGACGTTTTCTCAGGATCTTAGGTTTTTGCAGGATTTTCACTGTGGCATTGGATGTGCCAAAAAGAAAAAATAATCAGGGGTACCTGACCAAGCTGGGCATCTCCAGAGCCCACGCATTCTGCACTGCTATGCCAGTGAGCACTGGTCTCTGAGTGAACTACCCATGTTCCAGAATAATAGTGTCATTGCCAAGGTGGCCAACACAGAGGACCCGTCCTGGGTGTGGTGGGATGCGGGAGCGATGTCCGGCGGGGCAAAGGATCATGCACACAGCCTGTGCTGGGGGAAGCAACTGCTGCTGCTTGCTGTGGCTGCTCCCCACCTCTGGCCGTTGCGGTGCAGGGCACCGAAGCAGGCAAAAACTCTCTCTCAAACAAGTCACTTGAGGAACGTAAAACCTGAGCCTTAAAGAGGAGGTTGAGCCAGAATAAGTGCAATTCATACACGAACTAAGCATCATCAAATGCATCTATGGACTAAGCATCGTTAGATGTGGATGAGGAGCAACTCCAAAGAGGCGTTAAATACAGGTCTTTAAGGCTGGGTTTCCTATCACTAGACAGACGTGAGCCTGCTAGTGCTGCGGGACACCCCACAGGAGCCGTTTACAGAGAGCTGGCAAGGGGGGCAGTGAGCTGCAACCGCCGTAATTCCCCTTGTAAATCTGCCTCTGTGTCGGAGAGGATAAGGCTGGATATAGCCAGCTGGAAAAAAATCCCTGGAGCGTTGAGTAAAAGCTTGTCAGGCAATTAGCATCACTTGTACATGTCACCCACACTGATGCAGCCCAGTCTGGGTGCACAGCACGGCCTCAGGGTGAACTAGGCTGCTGCCATCACTGCCCTTTGCCAGAGGGGAAACTGAGACATGGCCACTGGCTCGGTTTTGTCCAAAGTCAGGACTTTGCTTTTCTTAATAATTTCCTAATTGGCCTGATGGGAGGACATGTGTACAGGATTTTGGGAATACCAACCCCTCTGTTTCTTGCTGGAAACAGTCCCTTT
>NW_008824414.1:2948348-2953232 GCF_000699105.1 Pygoscelis adeliae | reverse complement strand
GAAATGGGCTTTTAGCACAGGCTGGGCCATCAAATTTAAAAGGAGTATAATAATCGATGAAGGAAAGTTGGTTGTTTAAAAGACGGAAGCAATATCAGTCAGCATTGAAATAATTCTCTAAAAAAAGAGACATGCACACTCCATAAATGAGGAACTGGAAGAGTTTATGACAATAACAGCATCAAGAATATAATTGTTTGATAGATCTTCCTCGAATGGTTTCCAGACTAATGGCTGGAGCAGGAGACCAGGAAACAAGATCCCTAAATTTGGCTTTTGTTTCTGCCTCTGAACTGGGACATAACATCACACGACAGCCCTGAGGAAAGGCCTAACCTCCAGAAAAACTCAATGCAAAAGTCCGTCTGCCCTTGGAAAAACCAGCTAACTCCATCCGAGCCTCCACTTTGTCACAGGAGATGTCTCCCAGTCATCAGCAGGGACAGCTGAGAAATGAAAGCCCTGCCAAATGTTGCAAGCAGAATTACCTTTCGATGCAAGCATTTCTGCTGATGCTTTGGGTTTTTTTTTGACGTGTAAGAATTTCAGGAGAGCAATGCCAGTGGAAAAATAGCCACTCAAAATGAAACAGAAAGATGTTCTGTTTCCCCTCCTTTGTATAAGCTTAGCAAATTACTGCTAAATCCCCACATCCCCAGTTTCTTTGAATGTCATTATTGCTGGGAAAGGCTTTCCTTGTGTTAGTCTGTGTTTTGCCACTGATGTGGTTTAGCCTAGCAATGTCATACCCATCATACCTTAATTCTGATAAAGCCTGTTTGGAGGTGGCAATGAAGCTGCCACCATTAAAGATGCGAGCACTGCCCTGATGGGAATTGCTTTCTGCACCTCCCATCCTGCTCTCCTCCCTCTTCACACCCTTCCCTTCACAGTTACTGGCACTTAAATGCACTGAACAGGGAATTTCTTCATCAAAAAGGGGTCCAAAACTAAGCTGAAACTGCCCTACGAGCGCATCCATCCTTTCCAGAGGGCTGGCGGGGGGACACAGCAGGGAGGACCAGCCCCACCACCGCTCAGGATGGAACCCTCCAGGAGCTCTTGACAGAGGGGGATACTTTGGGAGGCACCCAGCATCTCCATATTTCACTTAACTATTTAATTTAAGCCACGGAGCTATTTGTTCTGTAAGAACACTGCACTTTTATTAGCCATTCATTTACAGTACGTGGCATTCCCCACGCGCATGACCTGCTGGTGAGCATAGGAGGAGGCTATTTATTTTGGAGCCTTGTCTGATTTACACTAACCACAGAGCAGGGACCCATAAAAAGGCTGGTGAGCGGAGCAGAGCCAGCCCGTGGGCTCTGACAACACGGCTATTATAAGGTCCTATGCATCCCTCCCCCCGTAAATGTGCACTCTGGATGGCCCAGACGGACGTGGTCTGGGAGCAAATCTGATTTAGGTGGGTCTTTTTTTAATGTACGTCCCACGGGTGAGAGCTAGCTGGGAGGCATAGAGCCGGTGACCCCGCACCACCGGTCCCCATCGCGTTCCTTCCCACAGGGTGTGCAAAGCTGGGGGAGAAGAGATGCAGGCACATCTCAGTGGTGGCTGTCCCTCAGGAGGGATCTGGCTGTAGGCACATGGAAAACACTGACTTGGGGATGGAAAAGAAGGGCCGATCCCGTTCGGGCTTGTTTGGCACCGTGGGATGTCATGCCTCAGTTTCCCCGTCTGCCAAGTGGGATGGTCCTGCTTTGCACAGAGCCCCATAGACAAAAAGACATGATGCAAATGCTCACCAAATGCTCAGCAGCACCATCGGCTCCGGCAGAAACTTGCTGCTGTTTCATCCCATTCACAAATACTCATCATTTTGCTTTATAAGGACAAAATTAAGAGTTAGGAATTGTTTTACAGGATGCATTTCCCTCTGTGGCACCTCGAAGTGCTCTTAGGGAACCCTGAAACACCAAACATCTGGGCACAGCAACAAATAATAAGAAACAACAGTACATTCATTGTTTAGCAGCCTTTTATAATCCATCCGATGATTTTTAAATAAACTGGATAGAAAATAATGGAAATTTCAGGCCCTGGAACCCATTATTCCTGCATGCCAAGCCTGATGCCGCTAAGTGCAACAAGGACCCTGAAGTTAATGAAATTCCTGCCTGAACAAACTTTTATCATGCTGTTTAGTAAAATGACTTGTGCATCATAAAAGCAACATCACTCAAGCTGTTAAAATGTCTTCTGTGGAAAGTAAGGCAAAGGAGCAGGAGGAATATATTTGTTAAATTACATATAAGCAGTAATATATATTTAAAATATACCTTTATTAGGTTACTTGAGGTTGTTGAGTTTAAAGCACGAGGGTGAATTGATCAACTGCTGTGCCAGCAATTGAAGTCTCCCATTTGAAAGGGAGGCTGAAAAATTTTAACTGATTTTCATACAAAATACCCATCCATCACCCCACCACGCCTGGAAAGGCTCCATTTCCAGAGCAGTTTTCTGTAAAAAAATGTTTCATTGACAGTCGAATGAATAAACAACCGAATCACTTCAAAGCCCCCAAAGGAGGAGTTTTTTTTAAGAATGCATTTTAGATGTCAGCATCCTCCCCTTTCCTAAAATTCCTAATAATCGTCCCTTTCTGACCAAAGATCTGTTTTGCACGAGAGGAGCTTTGCAGAGAAAAAAACCTTCCAGCCGGCCCTAATTAAGTTCTGCTTTGTCCTGATGAAGCACATTTCTAGAGCTGGATTTTCAAAGCCCTTGTATCTGCTCCAGTTTCCCTCCAAATGGCTGGAAAACACCCTCCAAAGGGCTGGTAAAGCCCTGATTGCTTTTGGAAGCCCTCGCAGGTGATACATATTGATTATTGACATCGCATCCTGCTCTCTTCCAGGGGACACGTGGGACCAATTTATCCTTTTTCTGCTGGATAGGAGTTGGAAAGTCTGGGAGTGTTAATTTTAAGCTCAGTTTATTATACCTTTCCACCCCCCCCCCTTAAAGTTTTTTAAAGAATTTAGCTGGAATTTATTTTCAAGGTCACTTATGCATTGTGCCTGTGAGTAATCTACCCTGGCCGGCTGGATAACTTTGGGTGTCATTTATCATTTTCCCTCTTCTTTTATTTATAGAGCTGATTATAGAAGTGCATCCAGAGCCAAGGGCTCCCTTGACGTCAATGAGGTTATGCCAGTTTACACCTGCAGAGGAGGCGAGGGAGATGACATAACCCCAACGTGTTTCCAGAAGGACTTGTTGATGCAAGGAGCCTTCTTCTGCAGGGAAAGGGCACGGCAGGAGGTGGACAACACCCAGCATCACCGGGCTTTAAGCACATGCCTAACCTTTAATGAAGTGCAGGGGATTTAGACCCGTGTCCGTGTTCTTTTTGAATACAGGTGCGCCCATGCGGGCTCAGAAGAGACGTAAGGGCACTTGCTGCATGGGTAAGATTGAGGTGAGGGCACCTAGGAGCCTGGAGATGGTGCAAGAAACTGTCATCTCCCTGACATCATTTTCATTAGGGTCCTGGCAAGCTTGAGGGCACCTGGGATAAGCAATGGGAGGCTATTTTGTGTGGGATGATGTAAAGAGATTTCTAGATTTCAGGCTGGGATAGAGACCCCCACCCCTTAGCAAACACCCCCAAAAGCTGGCTGTTGCCCACGCCTCTCCCTTCCCTGTGAAACCGCTGCGTTTCTTGGGAAGAAAACCATTTCCTCTGGAGAATGCCGGTCTGCTGTTGAGCAACAAAGGCACAGAAACTATTTTGGACTGGAGGTTTAAGGGAGGTTCCTTGGAAGAAATAACTTTTTCTCCTGCTGCTCCGCTGACATAAGCCTGGAGGGCTCGCTGCGTTTTTTCCCCCCGCTTAACATCATTAGAGTTGTCACTTCCAAGCCCGTGCCTTGGAAGATCCCAGCGCTGCGCAGTCCCAGACACAGTTTCATCCCACCTGTGGGTTATCTGTGTCTCCAGGTGCCGCAGCAATGCCCCGTTACTCTTCGCACCCATCCTACAGCTCGAAACACATGAGCAGTTGAGCGCAGGCAGATGGAAAAACACCAGCAGGAGGGTGGTCAACTGATGTCTTTAACACCTGCAGAGGCTTTAGCCTGGAGGATGGGTGGAGGGATGAACACCTTGTGCCATTCCCGGGCGGAGGGGAGGATGGAGTGTGCCTGAGATCACGGCACGGCCATCTCCCAACAAGTCCTGCTCCCCGCACAGGCATCTCTCCAACACATCATAATTTTTGCCATGGGCTTAAGCCACCGGCAGGTCTTTTTACAGTCTTCTCCATCACCTCTGAAACTACCTGAGGCTGATATTGAGCAGTCCTCTTTAGAGAATAATCTTAAAAGGCAGAGGAAGGTCTCTCAGATGATGGGAGATCATCATCTCCCAGATGATGTCTGTCCAAAAAAAAGAAGAAAAAAAGCTGGGCAGATGCCTTCTTCAGCACTTCTGGAGGAGACTGCTCTCGTGGATGGTGGCAATGATGGGAGCCCAGGGGCTGCTTCAATGGGACCAGCAACAGCCCTGGTGCAAATCTGAGGGGCAGCTCACCCAGCCCATGTTCCCCACGCACCAAAACTTCGTTTGCCTCAAAGAAGCCCACCAAGGTACTTGTTTTTGCAGGGGACCAGCGGTGTCTCAGTTGACTCTTCCATAGGGTTGGCATGGTTGCCCGTTCCTCCACATTTGCCAGCAAGGTTAAGGGTTTATTAAGTCCTTGGGAGCTCAGCCTGCAGACGAGTGCTGGGTTAGGCTTAGTCCAAGCCTGAGGCTGATTTAGACATGGGTCAGAAATCCCCAGGAGGGGAAGGCGGGAAGATGGGTATGTGTTTACATATCAGTGAAAAAGTGTCGGTGTTGCCTCTCCCTGGTGCTGTG
>NW_008824414.1:2835991-2948257 GCF_000699105.1 Pygoscelis adeliae | reverse complement strand
CACGAGATGTTTCGACCCTGATGTCAGTCCCTGGTGTAAAGGCAGAGCATGGCCAGGGCAGCTGAGCTTGCTTGTGTCCTGTCAACCGAAGGCAAGGCGGCCAAGTGAACGAAATAATTGCCTTGTTTTCCAGCTCTGCAGGCGAGGGGACTGCGTGCAAAGGAGGACTGTAAGGGCTGACACCGACTCCTCTGACCAGCTGCCCCCAGGAAAGCTGCCAAGAACTCAGCTGAAGAAAATATGTGTTATATCTCAGTTTGAGGAAAAAAAAGGATTTAGACACTGTGTTCAATAGGAGTGAGGAGCCCTCACCTCAGCCTTAAATTCAGCCCCTTTTTCATCAGGAAAGAGTCAGAATGTCTGAGTCCTTAACAAGGCTGACACACCAGCTCCTTTTGGGGATGGATGGATGGATGGACAGACCCTAATCACCTGCTGTGCGTCCTCCTGCTAGTCTTGGCTCTCCGTGCAAATGTGGGCACCTCTGGGTGTACCCATGTAGGTCTTGAGTCGGGATGAGGCATGCCCTTTGGGACGAGATGTCCTGGGCATCCCCTCTTTGCACCGTGGAGGGGTCCTGCTGCCCCAAGACCTCTCCTGCTACTTACTGGCACCAAGGGACAATGTTTCCCCTTCTCTAGCTCATTGGTACCACCTGAGTCCACCTTAAATACTAACCACACATAGGTATAAAACCTCACAAAGAGACAGCTGAGCACAAAACTGGAAATACAGTTGCAAAAAAATCTCCACAACCAAATGCAAAAAAACCCTCAGCATATACCTGAAACCTCTCTCCACTCCCAGCTGTCTCCTGAGGTTTCTCTGAGTTGCATCTGCCTGCCCCTGAGTGCTGCCTATCTGAACAGACCCCATCCCTGGGTTTCTGTCCCCTGCTTCTCCTTGGCACTTATTGAACATAAATAAAGCCTGGAGCCCCCTCCTGCTGTTTCCCTTCTCCTCTGGGTCTGTGCCCATCCTGCAGCACTGGGAAGCTGCAGAAGCTGCAGACGGAGCCCCTTTTTGTGTGGCTGGCTTTCTTTGGCTGTGCAGAGCTGACTTTCAGCCCCAGCCATCAGACACCCTGCAGCGAAGGAGCCGACTTCGTAGGACTTTGCAAGCCATTATCTCATGAGGGGTTGTTTTGCCTTGTTCCCTTTTAAAAAGAGAGCACATGTGGCATTTAACAAACAGATGGTTGGCTCGGTGTTCAGACCGCTCCATCCCCACTGTCCCCCCCTGCACATGGGCTTGCGGCAGTGTTGGGGGTTCACGACCTCGCAGATGGTCTGGGTAAACACAGTCCGGGGAAGCAGGATGGATGGATGGATGGATGGATGGGGTAAACGCTCCAGGTCCTCCCTGCCTCACACATCATGGCCAAGCATTCGGTACTCCATGCATCTGGGGGGAAAAAAGGGCTTTGTCTTGCGAGGACTTATAGGTGAAGCAACCAGCCACCACGCTGCGGCTTTATTTTACGTGAAGGCAAGAGTTTCAGCCAGGATGTTTCACACCTGCACTGAAAGTCATCAGTGTCCAGACACTGGAAGAGACTCCAGCAAGGGCAGAGGAGGAGCTGAAGGTACTTACAGTGGTCCTGAAGAGCATCAGGTTCATGGATGGGAGCCTCCTCTGGTTTTTTCCTCCCCTCTCCCATTGCTGTTGAGCTTGTGCTCCCATACCAAGCACGTCTGACTGCAGCCAGGCAAAGACTCATCCTCAGGCCAGATGTCCAGGGCTTCCCAGCCTGACCCTTGGCTGTGCTGAGCAGCCCTCCGTGCTGGCTCCAGGGCAGGTGTGCTATGACAAAACCACTCGCCCTGCACTCTCCCTGTGGTCCCCCCAGGCAGGACCCGGTGTTCCCCGGACAGCATGTTCCCTGGGTCAGGGTCATCCCTGGTTTGTCCCAACCTGGCCCCGATTTGCAAGGCGGGTCCAGAAAGAGGGGCTAGCATGGGAAGCAGCTGAGTGGGCTTGTTTCCAGACCAGTGCAGCTGGGGAAAGTTTATTTTGCTAAGCTGCTGCTGTCCCAAGGTTATTAAAGGCACGCTTGGTGCATTAGCCCCTATTTAAGCCATGCTGGTGAAACACAGGATGGGCCAAGCATCATGGCGAAGCCAGGAGGAAATGCTTTTTTTTTTACTAAGTGAGCCTCAAAAAGGTGCACTGCCCCATTGCCCCAAGGGCTACTGCATCTTAGACTCATCACCCACCCCTGAGCAGCCGATTGCAGGGGTTGTGCCCCTCTGTGTGGACGGCTTGGCCCCACATCCCCGGGAAGGGGCAGACCGGCAAGTGCCACATGGGGAAATTCATGGCAGCAGCCTCCCCAGCTGGGATTTCAGCCGCTGGCACCAGCGTGCACTAGCCCACAGATTAAAATCATGCATCAGGCTTTAATTAATGTAACTTGATCCCAGCAGGCTCTGGCGCATCAGGAAACAGCATCCCCTCCCTTCCCGTCCCCTTCCCCTTCCAGCCGAGTGATTTACGGTGAGGCTGAGCAAAACACGATCCACCCTGGGAAACCCCTTTACCGGTTGCAGCAACCCTCAGGGCTCACAGCTGACCCCAGGGGCGGCTGAGACCTTGCAGAGGCATTGCACTCGTGACACTGGCAGGGAGATGAATTTATTTGCTTGGGGATTCCTTATCTGCCGCAGGCAGCAGGAAGCTCCTGGTGCCGGGGCCACCGCAGTGCATGGTCTTGTGGCTGCCATCGTGAACCCGTGAGGTTGTCTTTTATGTTTTTAATGGCTGTGTTGGGATGTGCTGGACTGGCTAACCCTTAGCCCAACCTTTTGCAAAATCTACCTTTTTGAATCAAGATTTTATTAGTGGCGTATATTTATAAACCCAGTGCACACGGCTGATGCTGCCTTCATCCAGAGGAAGCCTTGGTCTTCTCAAGTATGCCTGTACCAAACCCTTGGGTACCTTATTAGCTGTGCAAAAGATTAATAACAAAGAACAGGTATCAGCCCAAAAGGCCAGTCAGATGCCTTCTCTGATAACCCCTGTATTATTTGTGTTTTAATCAGCCTATTTACTGAGTGAAGCACCTCCTGCAGCCTACCCCAGGGTAACACCGGGAGTGAGTACAACCCCTTATCTCCGTGTAGCACATGCGTTTAATCCTTATTTCTTGAATATTTTCAAGTGCATGTGTTCTCCTGCCCTCCACAGTCCTGCAGCTTTTGTATTAGCTAAGGGCTGGACAAAGTGCATCCAAGCAGGTTTAAAACACCAGGGCTCGGATCCAGAAGCAAAAAAACCATACAAGGCCAGACACTGCAGCAACAGATCTTCAGATGATGGATACCTTTGAACCAGGATGGTGATGCAGGCAGACAAGCAGATAGATAATAATATTTACGGAGCCACAAGCTTTTGAGAGGAAGAAAATGAATGCTGGGTGACATAATACATCTTAGGCTGCCCGCATCATGCAGGGAGCGCCAGCCCCGTTGCAAAAAAAGCAGCTCTAACCATGAGTGAGCAGCCATTCACCCTTCATTTCAAACCGTGAGCCTAAGAAAAGCCCCTTAGGCAAATATAACCACTGCCAGAATGCAATGGGGCTCCAGCACTGCCCTTACCAACATAATAATGAGGAAGCCTTTTCTTTGGTAAGAATTTAGAAATATTAAAAGTATTTTACCATTGCTGTTTCAGTACATAATATTCCCTTTTTGACTACATTCCTTCAAAAAAAAAAAAAAAAGTCAAAATCAAGCACTGCAGGTGGGTAGGAGACAGCATCTGTCCCCAGCCTTCAATCTGGCTGTGGCAGCTGGTATAACATCCCGGTCCTGTCCTCACTGTGAGGAAAAAGGGATTGCAGGAGCTGGCCGAGGCCCAGCTCCAAGTGTAACTTTGGAAACAACTTGAGAAAGCCCTGTAAATGAAATTCAGGGAAGAGGGCTGCATCTGAGTCAGTCCTGGCAGAGAGGAATCTACCTCCAAATGGGCCTTTTCCCTTGTGTTTTCCTTCTGGCATCCTTCTAATATGACAGCAATTAAAAGCCCTGAAAAATTGACGGAAACAATTTGGAAGAGGTCTCTATTAGATTTGCTCTCATTAGCACTGCAGGCTATTTTTTCAGCTGCTAATTGACAGCTGCCTTTCATACGCAGTGTCAAAAATAAAAGCCCCAAGGCATTATACCAGGGTAATCTTAACTGGGGCTGTCTTGTTGGGCATGGGAAGGAGCACGAGAAGGGAGATGGTCACACGAGCCCACCACGGCCAAGCTGAAGTTGAGCAGCTCCGATTTCAGGGATGCCCTGCCCTGGCAAAGCAGTGAGACGGGGTGTGCCCAGGGACTCAGAACACGCCAGGTCCTCCCACCACCTGTGGGACCATGCTTGGGGGCATCATGTGTGTTCACAGCAAAGAGGGGATGCCCTCAGCACTCAGAAGGTTTTGGAGCCTGAATATTCAACAGCTGCCATCAGAGCACCAAGCATGGCTCCAGGCATTTGCCTGGCTGCCCTGGGGCTCTCAGGACAAGTTTTATCGTGGTGACAAGGGCTGTGACCACTCTCTGCACTTGCCCTGGGAAAGCCATGGGAGCCCTCCAAAGCCAAAAGTTTCCACCTACAAAGCAGCCCCAGGAGCAATTGCTGCATCTGGGCAAGTTCTTTGGGCTCCTCTGACCTTGAATCGGTGGTATTCCACCTGTCCCCACCACCTCGTGGCCATGAAACCTCCCCCTGCTCTGCAGCAAGGGCACAGTGCTTTGCCAAAAGAGTGCCCACCCAGCAGCACCGTATGGTAAGGTAGATAGCACTGCTGAAGCAGACCCAACTTTTTCTGTTCACCTGGAAAGAGCAGTGAAATTCTTGTGCTGAAAGTCAACCGAGGCAGCCAGAAACATAGTTTTAGCAAAAGAGAGGTAAAAGGAAGCCCACGTTACTAAGCACTGCCACCATTTCTCAATGAGATAAACGAGGAGAGAAAATGTATCAGCCCTTTCTGGCACGCCTTTTGCCTGCTGGTGTGCTGTCTGTGGGTGTCGTGGATGCTCTTTGCTGTTCTGAGAAAACCGTAGGACTACGCTGAACATAGCCAAGAGATGAATCACCATAAATTTTTGTGAAGGATGCTTACTTTGCACTGAAAATCCATATAGGTGGGTTAGCCAGCAGAGCTGGACCTGCAAAGGAGAAAGAGGCGCCTGGATGGATGTCCAGGCTCTGGGAGACCATGCAGTGAGCAAGCGGGTGGTAATGTGAGATGTTTACTCAGTGGATTTACACAGCAACAGCCTTGGAAATTACTGGAAAGCCAGGAAATGGAAAAAATGACTGTATGCCAAGGTGGACATTTCACTTATTTGTTGTTTAAACTGATCATTCAGAAACTGTTGGTTTTGCTTTAGCAAGCACTAAACCCAGACTTACTGCTAACTGAGAGCATTGATTGCAAAAGATTTTTACAGAAAGGGCTAAAGATGTTCCCAAATTTCAGCGTGGGAGCTCACAGTGAGTGTCTCTTAGACATAAGAGGTTCCTGGACAGCTGAACTTGGACTTCCTTCCTTGGGGCAAGGGTAGCCCAACCATTGGACATGCCCCACCAGGACATTTCCTCAGCTGGAAATGTTGCTTTGGCTTTTCTTTTAGCTGAACTGCAAAGGTCAACTGTAGTAAGACTAGGGAGGGAAAAGCCATCAGCTGGGGACGGTGCTAACCCAGCCCAGCCCTGGTGATGCCCTAGGAGATATGTCAGGTCACTCTGTCTTGTCTTCAGAAAGAAATGAGATTGGTATGGGAAATGCACACTGAAACACTCTGGCTCAGTGTTAAATAGCTGCTTTCAACTGTGCCTTTGATCTTTGGGAAATTACAGGTCTGACCACAGCTGCTGGCTCCGTTAAGCAAATGCCAGCATCACCATGTGTCTCCTATTTCCCCTTTGAGCTTTCCAGGTCACCTCCAAAAGGGGAGGGCTCTGTCTCCAGGCTATGGGGTGAACCCCACAGTGTCCAAGCCACACCACTATCACTTGTCCTGGTCCTCTCCAGATGAGGGATGACTAAAGGCAGATGAGCACCTGGAGGTGCAGAGGGACACGGACCAGCGACCACCAAGTACCTAGGTCACCTAAGTCATTGCTCCATTCCCAGCCAATGCATCCTGGGCAAATTCCTTCCTGGATAAGTAATGTTTTCAGGTGCTAGTAGAAGAGTATGGGTTTTTTTCCACCAGAAAGTACAGTGCTACCAACACAGAAAATCAGGTTGCTCAACACTTAGGCATCTACAAACAGGCACTTTTTCATCCACTTGGAGTGATGTAGGTTAGTTTTCAGGCTCTGGCTCGCAGGTGCTGAGCACCCACTTCTTTTGGCCCATCAGCACCAATAACCACAGCCTTTGCCGGTGGGTGGGAAAAGCCCGTCAGCCTGGTGCACAGAGCTGGCTGTGATTTATGGAGAGCCCACCGGGTGTAGATCTCACGTCATTTCAAGTAGGAATATTTTTTTACTGTTGCTCCACATTGTAAATTTGTCTTCACATGACATAATTAACAGCATTGCCTCACATGGGCAAGGTGATTTACAGGCATGGAAATAGCTGCAGCAAGGTCATCACTGGGGAATTTGAGGAGAGGTGGCACAGGGGCAGGAGGGCAGCCTGGACCACACGGGTGGGTGGCTGCCCATGTGCTGCCCCACGCTGTGCCCAAACAGCCACAATTTAGGGCCGTGTCCCACAGCACAGTGAGGAGAGGGCTTGTAAGACATGAATACGGCCTCTGCCACCTCAACATATTATTTTACAGTAGTTATCAGATGGAGAGACTATTGCATTAAAGAAATCATTCCTCTGGCATAAGGGAACAACAGAGATTTCCCCAAACTGGGGGCAGGGAGTTATCTGAAACATAAATAACCACTAAGTCTGTTGATGGGTCTGTTTCTATTAAAGAGAAATATGTAAGAGATCAAATTCTGCAGCTAACTTAGCTAATAGTTGGCTGCATCGCTGACATCTCTACATAGGCTCGCCCCTAAATAACTGAGCTTCAGAGCTGGCTGGGAGTTCTCCACTGAAATAACTCTTTTGGGTAGGCAAATGCAATTTCTGCAAACTTTGAATTTTCTGTGGGAAACCATTTTGAAGAATCCATTTTCCCTTGGGAGCAAACAACAAAAAAACCCTGCAAGCCAAGCAATATTTAATTTCAGTTCCATTTCCTTGGGATGAAAGCCCAGCAGTTTGTGAAGCTGAACTGAGATGTTGTTTCTTCCATTCAGCATTAACCAGAATCTGTAAAAATTTGCTGCGGTGCCATGCATGAGCTGCTATTCAGGCTGGGTTCATTTCCCATGATAATTTCCATAGCCCTGTTTACCTGGGGTCCTTGTGGATTAGGACAAACATAGTATATCCCAGGAATCTGAGGTATAGGGGATATTTAGTCAGGTTTGCAAGTCCTTGTCTGCTATAGCCTGAGGATACAAAGAAGCCAGTTAAACCTGAGGCTGCCAATTTCCTAGTTGCTAAGTGGTATAGAATGACAAGACATGTTGCAAAGAGCCACAAACCATGGCTGGGGCAGAGACTGTTTTATTGTATTTAACCAGACCCACAGCCTTGAGAAGACTATCTAGATCAGTGGATGGCAACACTGTAGGAATCATACACTGGTCCAACAGGGCCACAGGCTGCCAAGTAGGAAATTGCTGTTATTTAAAAAGATGTAAGCAGCCAGTAACAAGAAGAGGAGCCATAAGACACTGTTTTTCAAACATGGGTAGCCTCATTCAATGTACAATAGAGTGCATGAGATGTCATCTCTGTATACGTGCCTATATGGCTTAGCTCAATGGATCTAGGACGTGAGTTCTTGGTCATCTGGATGTTCTGGTGTAACTTCCCACATGGACACTTTTATCCTGGTATACAAATACCTATTTTCATGCAGATGATCTCAGTTTGGAGGAGTTTAAAATAAATCTCTATTCCTATCCTGGAATGAGCATTCCCCTGCAGGACTCCACTCATACGATCAGCCTGGGTTAGCTACCAGCATAACAGAGAAAAGAGGTCTACTTTTGATGAGGAAAATATGCTATGCTGATTCATAGCCCAGGGAGCATCCCTGGGTGTGCAGCACCGATATAAGGTAACATGCCTATTTTAATTGCCGCTTGTTTCCCTAGCATCCTCTGCAAAACCAAGCTCAGGTCAGCATCTGACCTATCAGTCACTCAGGTTTAACTCTCTAAAATGCAGAAAGTGTTCTCCCTTCTAGTTTATATCCCTAATACAAGAGACAGAAGTCCCACATGCTCTCTGGAAAAGACTGCTCCATTAACAGCATTTGCTGAAGAAGTGACCAGAGAGCAGTTTGCATCGAGAGCAGCTTTTTCCATCCATGCCAAAAGAAACGTCACTAACTACTAGCCCACAGCACAGGCTGCCTGTTCAGTACTAACTAGCAGTAAGCAGTCCATACATTAAATGGCCACCAACCACCCCCAGGAGTCCCATCACCCTAAGCATGTGTTGTAAGGTTCCCAAAAGCTCTGCCAGTGGAAAAGTACCCTCATCTGGTCAAGCCCCAGCTCAGGCCAGCATCCTGCCTAGCATTTTTTGGTAAAGCAAATGGGAGAAAATCCGGGAGAAAATCCAGTAGAAAATTACTGCTCTGAGCTCACTCTACCCACCTACTTACATTTACCTATTTATCCATCTGTCCGTCCGTCCATCTGTCTGTCTATCCTTCCTTGCTTCCTTCCTTGCTCATCCAACCAGCCAGCCTGCCTCCCCAACCAGGCTGTCATAGGCAGCTGCAGCTGCCTAATTGGCTCTGCCCAGCCCTGGGGTCATGCAGAGCGCTGGGCTGAGGTACAGCCACCTCTTCCCTTGCTGCTGTAATAGGGTTTGCTGAGTCAGATAGCCACCTTAGAGCCCTGCTCATGCCAGATTTTCTACAGGACAGCTATCACCGGTCTCCCAGGGGCTTGTTTGCCAGTCTTACGCTCAAGCACACTCACAACTGTCTTTTTTGGTGCTTTTGACACTGTGTTCTGCTCCATAGAACAAAGTCCTTTCATGGCCACCAAGAGACTGGTCAGCTGGAGTGATGAAGCAAGGATGTCCCTGTTCACTGGGTCCCATCACACTCAGAGACCATGGTCACACCAGTGTCGCTGACCCACTGGATTTGCTGCATCTACTGTCACTGCAAAATGCACACATTGGAAGAATGATATTTCTTCCTTTAATAAATAATAATTCAACAGCCATGAGGCTGTCCTGGTGCTCTGAAAAGCCAGGCTTCCCTTTGGCTCTCTATCCAGCTTCCACTTTTCCCCTCAATGCCTGTCCTCCGATACAGCTCTCTTGACCCATGGTCTTTGCATTGGCCACGCTCGGTTCTGCAGAGAGGCTGTGAGCCAGTACCACCCTCGTGTTGGGTTAGTGTGATCAAACATGCAGCCACAACGGGACTTGATCAGTAACAGGCTGGTCCCATTTGCCACCGCAGCTGCTCATTCCAACACAGCACACCACAAGCAGCTGCTCAAAAAGCAGTAACTGAAATGCTCCAGAGTCATCTCCCTCCCATCTTCCCTATGAGTCAAGTAGTGCTCACCACCACATTGCAAACTTGCATCTTCCAACAGCCAGCAGAAAGAAATCAGACCTGAATCTCCTGATGGTGATAGACCAGAAAGGGGTTTGGAGCTCTTTGTTTCTCAAGCATGTTTTCTTCATTATCCCTCTTAGACTTTGGGGACTGGGTCTGTAAAGGCTAATGCACCAGACTTCTCAGGCAGGGGAATTTGAAAGGATGACTTCATTGGGCTTTTTGTAATTCTCAAACCATGAAGCTTTGCAGGACATGCCATGGCCTTTGCAATAATGCACGATAACTGGGTATAGCCTGAAGATTTTACTAGCACTCCCTTGGCACAGCTAGCATTAATCAGTGCTGCCAGCGTGCGAATAAGTCTTGTAGTCTTGGCTCATATTTTTGCAGAAACCTTCTATTATCAAATCGCTGCAGCTGCATGGTTAGCTCTGCTTGTACAGATTTCCTCTCTAACTGGGAAATGTGGGGGAGGAGCAGAACTGGAAGGTAACCCCCACTTCCCTGCATTTTCAAACTTCCTTCCAGAAAAAGCAGAACTTCCCAAGACAGAGATTTCTGGCCAGGAAAGTGAGGGTTTCCCATGGGAATTTCCATGAGAAAATTCCTAGTTTTCTGGTGTGCATTAATGGAAAAGCTGTTGTATAAGAGGATGATGCATTTTCTCTAGTTCAAGTAGGTCAATGGGCAGCGGGAGAAGGACTGGGCTCTGGCCGCAGCTCCGCTATTGGGTGACCTTGGAGAATCACTACCATGCTGCATTCCCATCTGCGAGATGGGGATAAGAAAGTGTCATACAAGAGCTTGCCGGGTTATTAATAGAGGCCTCTGGCTGGGATTTTGAAACAGCCTAAGGGGTTGAGAAGCCCACTTATTCTTTACAATTCAAAGCAGGCAAGTGACTCAGATTTCCTTGACACTTTTGAACGTTAAAGTCAGGAAAAAGTGCTCTCAAAAGCATTTATCTTGAGGGAAGCAAGCATACGAATATGTGACTTTCTTTTTTTCAAATACAAATGAGAGCAAATTACCAATGAAGCTGAAATGTTTGGTTTGGTTTGACTTTTACACTAAAAAACGTCAGATAGAAATCTGAGCATCAACTGCTCTGCATGTTATAGTTGTGGTAGAAAAACAGCCAATGCAGTGGCCAAAAGGAAACATTTTGACTCTATGGGATGGAAATGTTTCCATAATTTCCTGTTGAAACTGTAGGTGAAATTGATACATTCTCCCAAAATGTTTGGATTTCATTAAATTGCCATTTTTGGCCAGATCCAATAGTAGCAGCAGTGTGGGTTTGGTTTAAACATCTAATAGATATAAAGGAGTTTCTCCAGCATTGCTATAAATTACTTCCTAGGTTGACTGGCAAAACCCTGGTTAGAAAGGGGGTGACAAAGACGCCACAGAAAGGTCATGGCAGGATCTTGTGTGGGATCAGGACGGGAGCAGGGCAGAAGCCTGGGACAGGGACCAGGTGAAAACCACTGGATGGCACCTCATGCAAGGGGCTGTGCTCTGGGATGGGATACTCTAATGCAGATTTATAATTGTGCATTTCTAATTCAGGTCAGCTAAAATCCAGAGGGAGCAGAGGGCATGTAATGGGCAATAGCAAAGCGATGTGAAAAGGGAGACTACAGTTTGGGGAAGGGGATGAAAGCAAAGCAAAAGGACCGTCAACATTTCTTGGCATTTTATCAGTATCCTGAAAATATTCAATCCCATGTAGGGGCAGGGGAATGGGCTGTATAATCTTCCTTTCCAGCTCTGTTTTTAATGGTGAAATGGATACATCTTGTTTTCATTCTGACTTTTACAAAATCTGATATGGCTCTACAACTTCATTAAAAAGACATTTGGAAACAAACAAATGAAAGACTTGACCAAAATCTTTGTAAGCTTATTTTTTTCCTGGAAAGTTTTCATTTTGACAAAGGGGAGTTTACCACAGGGAAAAAAAAAATTCATTCCCTTGGAAAGCATTCAACCACTTCTTGTTTTCCTCAGCTCTGTGTTTACTGCAATCTCAGATGCTGCAACACAGTGCTGAGATGCCAGCATTATACTTCCAAGTCACTGCTGTGTCGACCCCTTATCTTACCTGTAGACCTACGTCCCTGCTGCCCA
The DNA here is from genome assembly GCF_000699105.1 of Pygoscelis adeliae. NCBI lineage: Eukaryota > Metazoa > Chordata > Aves > Sphenisciformes > Spheniscidae > Pygoscelis > Pygoscelis adeliae. The sequence goes on along the minus strand of NW_008824414.1, from coordinate 2,936,513 downwards.
GCTGTGAAGACGGTCTTTAACCAAGGCTGGGTGCAGTAACACTTCACCTACGTTGTCATGCGTGTGTTCAGCAGATGTGCTGCTGCTTCCTAATCGCAACCTCACGACTAAGTGGGATTCAAGGTAAACATTTCCTTCCAGCCGGAACGGGCAGCAGTGATAATTGGTTCTCACCTGAGATCATTTTTCTTCTGCAGGCCATTGGGCTGATGTATTGGAAACCCTAAAAAAAAGACAAGAGAGAAGAGGAGACCAAGAGCTCCATTTGCTAGTGTTAGAGAAGCCAAACTGGGATGGATTACTTTCGCTTGGATGCAACATAATTAAAAGGAATTTGTGAAAGAGAGACACACGGGGAAATTCTTAACAACATAAAAGGGAGGAAGGGATGGCTCATAAAAGAGTGATTCCCTCTGTTTTTTTTGGCAGCCCAGCCAAGCTCCCTAAACGCAAGGTTGTAAAAGGACTCCACACTGAGCAGAAGACAATAACAAGCAGGTGTTATGGAAAATGACCCTTCCCTAAGCAAACAGATTTGATATTCCTGCCATCTCGCTGCATCCTTCGTCTGCTTCTTAAATCTGTTTTCAATGAGCAGATGCAGCCTTAACCTCGAGTCCAACAAACGCCGTGCTCAGCTGCTGTGTTTTTGCAGCAGAGCTTGCGTCTCGGTGCTTGCACCGCACCGCTGGGCACCGCACCATGGACCTCTACCCACCGTGACTTGGCCAAGGTGCCCACCACCTGCGACATCCATCCAGCAGTCCATGCTCCAGGCAAGGGAAGCTTTGCATCTGAGTCTGCATCGAAATCGGTAACTTATAGCCAAAAAAAGGATGGTTGAGCATGAATTCCCCGGCTCTCATAAACACCTCCCAGCTTACGAGGATTGCCATTATTATATTTAATAGGGGCCGTATCAGCACCAAAAAATCAGAAATAATATTTTCCTGCCCTGTGTAAATGTAAGGTGAGTTCAAAAATGCTGGGGTTTCTCCTGTGAGGAGGCAGCTGACCTCAGGTAGAGGTTGGTTAGGAACATTCAAGATGTGAAACTAGCCTTAGGCTTAATTTGACTAAACTCAAATTTTGATGTGCCCAATACTCAGGTTTGATTCTTACTCTTCAATCCAGTATCACTATGAAACATAATTCAGTATCACAAAAAAAGCAGGGAGAAGGGAGGATATCCTGTCCTTGCAGAGCTATGCAAAACTCAGTTATATTCAGTCATAGCAGTGAATTAAAATCTTCATAATCTAATTCAGTTTTTTCTTATTCCTGCATTTCTGTGTTTTTAAGCAAAAATACTAAAAACGTAACTGCAATTGGAATCCAGAAAAAGGAAGACGAGACAAAATTAGCACGTTTGGCTTGGATTCACGCTGCTACTCTATTTTCCAACAGTTTCTCCTGAAAACCACAAATTAGCACAACATGACTCAAAAACACGCTCCACAGACGGGATCCTGGTGGTAGTGATGTTCGTGCAGCCTGGGGGTGGGTTTTGCAGCAGAAGCTGGAGCAGAGCAGCCCAGGGGGCTGATTTCAAGTGCCTCTGGTCCCAGAGGATGGGAAGTTTTGCTTCCAGCTTTTCTCCTCCCCTGTGCCGGCTCTGCCCAGGGCAATAACATAAACCAGAGGGAGAAATCTTCTCCCCCTTCCTTTGCTTGCTCCGGTGCTGTGTTTTGTTCCACTGCTGCATAGACAAGTCTTGATTTCTATTTTTATTATTTTGATTGCATCCGAGGACTTCAAAAAGCTCTTCATCCCGTGCCTTTAAGATGTTCTTGTCTGCCACTGAGCTCCTCGTAAAGGAGGACAAAACCTTTGGGCTGGATGGGAAGTCCTTGATTATTTAAAATGGGAGTTATGTGACATATGGGTGGGATTTGCCTGGAAAAAAAATGGGATTTAATAGAAAAAAGACTGGGAGGGAGGAAAGGCTTGAATAAGCCCTGCATTGCTCCAGGACTGGGTTTCTCAGCTCCCAAGACTGGCCTAAGCCTGCTGCAATCGGTGACAGCCGTGTTATCAGCATCGCTGGGTGCAGAGTCAAGCCAAGGCCAAATGCTTCACTTCTCGTTTTTCTGGGTTGGGTTTCCATACATTTCCTACTCAGCCTGGGCTGCTTATTGTTTTCCTGTGGTCCATGGAGGATTTCTTATACATGTGCAACATCCCTCGTTCTACAGCTGAGCAGTGGAAATACTAATTTAGAAAAAACAACAACTAAACCCAACAGCAAAGCACTTCTTGGAGAAATTTGCTAATCTGCTGAAATCAAAACACTCCCCCAAGGTGGGCTGATGAAACTCTGACAGAGCCAGGGCAGGTTCCTGCCCAAATGGCCTGGTGGCACCTGCCCAGCAGCCAAGAAGGGGAGATGCCAGCTCCGCTCCTGAGGACCCCGCATGTCCTGAGCTCTGCAGATCCCCATCTGAGGAGATCTGGGGATTGCACCAGAACCGGGCACTGCAAAGCAATTTAAACTCTTTTTTTAACTACGGTGCTTCAAAGGTTGGTTCTGGTTTGGGTTCAGCTGCGAACTGGGTTGTTCGGTTGTGATCCTCTTTGAGTTCATTTTCCGTTTATGGGGGGGAAAAACCCAGTGGTTCAGTCTGCATTTGCTTTGACTCGTTGCATCGATTTTAGTTTCTGCGTAGGTAGGAAATCATGGTGAAGCAGAGCTGAATACAGACACTTGGGTATTCCCCACCATGACTGCACCAGCTCCTGCCCCCGCCAGTGCTCATAACCCCTCCTGCCTCAGGTGCTTTCGCAGGAAACAGCCCTAATCCTGCCTGCATTTATTTGACACACTCACTTAGATCACACTGAAGTCAGATTTAAGCGTGTGCTTAAGTGTACTTGAGTAAGAGCAACAACAAAAAAAGATACTGTACAAGGACTACGCACTCCAGGTCCTGTCAATTGTGGGAGTTCATGTGCTGACAAAGGTTAAATAGATGGAAAATAAACCATCAGGCCATTGAATCGAGAACAAAACAATGAAAGCACCTACAAATTAGAATAGGAAAGAATTTGAACAGAAACAGCAATGTTAATTGCGGTCAGCTTGGCTAAAGCACCTAGATGTAATGAATTATTTTTTTTTCCTTGTAAAAAGCAACCGATGTTCTGAATTTGCTTTTACCTGAAATGGGTAAGAATCGTGTACAGTTTTGAAGCAATGAGATGGTTTCACTATGCCTAATCTTTTAAAAAACAACATGGAAAATATTGTTCAAATAAACTAAAAGGCTATAGCAAACCTTCAGACAAAGTTGAAATGAATCTGTCAGAAATGTTCTCTTTGGCTCCAAGAACTCACGGAAATGAGGAAATTTGGAGTTTGGAACAAAAGTTGAATTATTAGCCCAAGGTAAGTGGTTAATGAGTGCTAAATATACATGTCAGTGAAAGATATACAAACTGAAAGTGGCACTTCTCTTCTCAGAGATTATGTAGGGCAGGAATAGCCATAAATGAAATCTATCAAGCTGCCCTTTGGGCTAGATTAGCGACAGAAAACCCAGCAAACTGGAGTTGTGGTCCCATCGCTTTTCCTATTCCTGCCTCCCCTCCATCCCCCTGCACCCAGGGCCATCAGGCGAGCCCTGCCCTACACCCACCCAGGGCTGAGACCCACTTCTGATGGCTTCTCCGCTCCCCTTCTGTGTTTTAAGAGGGGTGAGGGATGGGTTGGAAACACACGCCGTCCTCTAGTCAAATATCCCAGCTGCCGCAACGCCACCTCCTTTGAACTGCGATTTATTTGTGGAGGAGGATGGGGAATGCCTCAGTCACAGTGTTTAAACCAGAGCTGCCAACCAGCCTTTTGTTTCGGCTCGCTTTGCCCATTAGACTAAACAGGTTAGGGCTCGGCTGAAAGACATTGCCCATGCCAGGTGATTTATCATCATCTATGGAGCCCGGGGAGTAGAGGTCCCCCCAGCACAAGCACAGCTCCCATTTGAAGCCCTGTGCAGGGTAAGGGGTAGAAGAACCTCAGGCATTGTTTATTTTGGATGTCATGTAATAGTAATACATAAGGCCAAGAAGCAGCACGTGTTAGCACTGAGTCAGCTTTGCACGCCTGCAAAATAGATGATCTCAGAGCCGGAGGGGACCTCACGGGGGTGGCTCTGCTGGTTTCTCTGGGGTGGGACATCACGGCAGCCTCCCAGGTCCCTGCCCACTGAAGCCGTGACCACAACCTCCAGGGACATAAAACCCACAGTCACAAGAGCCTTGCAAGTAACAGGATCAAACACGGATGGGAGGGTGCTGGATTTTGGGACACTGATTTCTGCCTGTTGCTGCCTTACATCTTTTATGCATTTGATTTTCAATGTCATCTGATGAACATGGTGAAAATCGCTTATTTAAAGGGCAGGCATGTCTAGGAGTAGCCTAGGGAGGTTTATTTTCTTTTTTTTTTCCCTACTTTTTCTTTTTTTTGAAAGATGTGGGTGAGGAATAGTATTACTCACCCTGGGTAACTTAACACGGAAGGGACACACTGGAAAGAGGAGAAGAGCACATCTGGCTGGGGGGAACCACAAAACGCCCACCCCTCCACCCCGGCTGCCTTTACTGTACAGTAAACCTCCCTCTCTTTTTCAGAAAACCCTATTTACAAACCTGGTATGGGATGTCACACGTAATTTATTATGTTTACACGAAGGAAGGGGAGTGGAAAGGGACCTGCCAGCACATTGCCATTGCAGTGAGTATCGATCCCTCACCATCTATGCTACAACACACTGTCTTGCCCATGACCACGGGGCTGGGATGCCCCAGGCTGTGTATGCTGTGCACATCGTGCGTGGGGCAGAGCTGAGGGCACACAAAGCCTGGGCAGTGACGGGCAACCCCACAGCAGCGATGGGGAGCCCAGCAGCATTGCCTTCCCGCAGCATGGTTCAACATCATGTGGTGCCAGGTACGGGGCAAGAAATATGATCAAAAACCTCCTCACACTCCCACCACGTGTTCTGTTTTTTCCCCATTAAACAGGATTTTGACATTATTATAGTTCTCCTACTACAGCGAGAGTCTTTAGCAGAGAAACCAAATGTGCTTAGAGTTTAAAAACCATGAGCTGAGAGTGTGAACTTTTAATTTATGGAAGGATTTCTACCAATTAAATTAGTCTGTATTTTCCTGCTCTCCCCTCCAGGCTGAGGACCCCTGGTGTCAGGCTCTGTGTAAACCGCAGCTGAGTGGCTGTAAACTCAGCGAAGGGGGCCAGGCAGCCATCCTCATAGCGAAGGAAAGTAAAGGGTGAGAGAAGGGAAATGTTATACCAGTTTGGAGCTGGGGGGATTAGCAGCTGGGTAGGATTCAAAAACGAGCTTCAGAGCGCAAATAGCTACTTGCCTCTCCTGTAAGCGCCCGGGGTGCCTGCGGTCCCACGTTGTCCCAAGGGGATAATGCTGGGATGCTTTTCAAAGGTTGCAGGGTAGGGAGACAGGCAATTCAGGTAATACACAGGGCCATTGACTTGAGCTGATGTGGGGCTATGCAGGCTCCAAGTGCTCGAGGAGCGTGTCTTAAGCCGGCTGCTGAGAAACCGCATCCCTGCCTGCTTCCCTGCCTCTTCCCCAGAGCTTAAGAAGTTTGGGGACCATGCTGCCCTGAAGGGACCACCACAGCAGAGAGGGGCAGAGGGGCAGGGGATGCATCTACCCACTTGTCCATCAAAAGTGACTATAACACGGTCATGTGCTCAGCCTGGTTTATGTTTCCCAGCAGAGGGAACAAGAGTTTACATTACGTATGTCACAGGCTTTTTGGTCACTAAAGTAGTTCCCCACGTTGGCTGAATTAAAGCATCACGGCTGTGCTGCTGTCACTTTGCCACATTGAATAAGGCTCAAGGTCTGCAAAGATGCCTGGGCTACAACACTGATCTGAGCCCAGCTCTCCCAAGGTCCACTGTGGTGGCTCCAATTTCTCTTCTCTTTCTCTGTCCCTCTGCCCCATGCCACCCAGCCTGGGAAACCACTCCTTGGAGCAGCCCTGCAGTCACCAGTGCCACCGGCCAGCTTCCTCATATCTCTCTGGGCTCATGTCTCACGCAGCCTTGTCACACCCCGTGCTGGGTCCTCTCCTTGGGAGAACTCACCCAAACATGTACCCAGCCTGCGTGTCCACTAAAGGACGTTTTGATATCACTAATAAACAACTCAGCACCGAACCACTGATGGTGATGAGCCCTGAAACCTCTCCTTGCCTTCCAGACGATGTGGCCACAGCAAGCACAGCGAGGCATGCATGGGAACCGGTGGAGGCGAGGGAAGAAAGCATGCAGACCTTTCATCTTTGAAGAGGCTGAATTTCCTCCTTAGCCTTAACTTGGCCCTTGAGCCATTTTGGTGGAGACTGCCATCACAAACAATGTGCTCTGTTTTCCTGACCAGGATCAGAGTGAGAGTTGAAATCCCCTTCATTAGCAGGCTGGGTTTTCTCCTCCTGTTTTCAGGAAAGAAAAAAGAAAAGGAGCCCAAGGGCAGAACACAACAAACTGAGTCTCCTCCGTCTCTCTTCCAAATCCTCCAGAGATATTATTTCATTCTCATCATGATATAGAAATAATATTTATCTCAGCTGCAGCCAATATACAGCATCTGTAGCGTGGTGCGTGTGTGTGTCTGTCACACATCTGGATGCCTGGGATGACGGAGATGAGTTCAAACACGGCCCTGTAACATGAGTCTAGCAGGAACTGCTGGCCATCATCCAAGGTAAATGGCCAGGACTGTCCATACACGGAGTGAAGGCGGTGGTCAGCCACTCATCTAACTACGCTCACGCCACGCTTGCCAAATCAAACGGGCTGCTTTGACCCCAACTGAGATTCCCAGCACCACCCTCTTCAAGCAAGCCATGGTGAATCTTGAATTATCCCGAAATACAAATAAAGTCCGTGAGATGGGAAAGCCCCAAGAAAGCATGCTCCACGCTGAACACTGGACAGTTGTAGCCTGGTTTGTACCCCCTCCTTCCTAAAGACACTCATATTTTCTGTAGCAGATTTGAAAAGAACAAAATCCTTAAGATGAGAAACACTACACAACTCTGCAAACATGTTTTCTCCAGGAAATGAGAGGTACTCGTTGGCTTGGGGGAAGAAATTACGTATCGTAGGCTATCAATACTGTTCTCATCAAAAAGTTTTCTACTGGGAAATGATGTTCTGTGGAGCTACCTTGCTTTTTGAGAGCGTTGTGTCAGTACTGCTTGATTTTATCAGAGTTTAAGGGCTTGTTTTTATCCAAGTATTTTGGCTTTTTCATTTAAGTTTTGCATAAGCTTAGATAATTCAAATTAACATAAAAAATGTAATTCAGACAATTTTTATCAGTGAACGATTTTTTCTCATTGAAAACAAAATCACTTTGTGGGCAAATTTGATAGTCCATTTTGACATGGAAGGGAAACAAATTTTCCTTCAAATTCCTTTTCAAATTACAAAAATTTTCATAGAAGACAACATCTGGTTCCCACATGTATCTCGTTTTTACCATGATGAAGCCTTCAGTATGGTGTCTCTTCACATCACACAAGATTAATTCAAATTGGCTTGGATGGGAACGGTCCGTGAAGGCTAAGAGCTAGATGGGAGAAAAAGCAAAAAGGCAACCAACAGAGTATACTGTTGGCAGAGCTGGTGGATTCCATTGGGAGGTCAGTGTTAGGTCTTATTTTTTTTTATATCTTTATTAATGACATGAAAATGCAACACGATATGCCAGTAAAACAAGGAAAAAGGAGAAAAAAAAAAGGCTAGTGAAGCCGATAGCAAAAAATTAGTATTTCCATGAGGTTACTGGTTAGACAACACCTGAAATAGCATGGTCCTTTCTGGGCATCCAACACTATAATTTGGAGGGAGTTCATAGAAGAGCGACAGAGATGGTGGAGATGGAGATGTTGAACTTGGCTTAAGGAAAGGTTGGACAGAGTAACATGCTATGAGCACTTAAAGAAAAACAAACACCCAGGGAGAAATCCTGACCTTGTTGAAGCTGATGTCAAGACTTTCATTGACTTCAGTGGAGCCAGGATTTCACACTGTGGAGGAAGAGGAATTATTTAGTGGTGGAGAAGGCTACATGCAGGAACCATGGGATGAAAATAGAGGAGGCAGACTGCAAGTTCAATACCAAGGGAAAACAAGGCAAGAGATTTCAGTTTTGTTTAAAGGCGGTAAAATCCAGAGTGCCAGCTAACTGATGCAGAAAGAGCCAACTGCAGTTTTGTAACCCTCTAATTAAAACAAGGTTAAATAAAACTAGTGTTACATATTCAGCTCTGACAAGAGAGGAAAATTGGATGCTAACAAAAGCAACGCTACACCCCCTGCAGCCAAACTCCCAACTGTAGCAAGAGACAGCGTATCCCCAGTTCGAGCACAGATGGTTTTATATGGGAAACGTAAATAAGACGTTACCATCTGGTTAATGAAATGCGCATCTAAGCTAGATTTGGCTACATGTCCACAGATGTAAACATTTAAAAATACTTTTTTTTTTAATGCATTTTTTAAGGTTTTCATCCAGAACGCCCATGGAGGCAGAATTCCCATTGACATCAAAAGTGTTGAACAGAACCACAAAATGTCCTATCTGTCTGTCCTATAAATTATGAATTTATATTAAATCTCACCACTATCTGTGCAGAAATATAACCAGGCTCTACTGCCAGAATGTATAGTACACTACTCAATATCTGATGAAATCTAGAGGCTATTGGAGAAGCTGGCTTCCGAAATGTATAGCATATGTAAAAAATAAGGCATAAGGCAAGCTATTTTCAGAAAATGGTAACTTTGCTGGAAAAGTCTGCTTTTGAGATGGAATCTATTTATGTATCACGTTGAAACTGTCAACCAGTTGTTTGTTATAAAGGGAAACACATTCTTGGGGAAGTGGAAACACTGTTGGTTATTTTTTCAAAAGTCTTTTTTCTTCCCAAACTGACATACTATTAAAATAAAACTCAGGAGGACTAACTAACCCTAATGTCAAAGGAAAATGGTTTACTCCAGGTTGCACAGAAAGTTTTGAGTGACTTACTTAAAGGAAAGATTTTTGTCTTTCTCCTTTTCTTGCAAAGAAACCAAGGAATTTCTAGTTTGGCTTGGCCACCTACCCAGGTGGTCCACTACATCCATCTCTCCAGTGAATGCTAACTTCAGCTTTGCCAACACCTCCAACTGCCAACAGTTCTCCCCATCAAGAAGGGGTTTTACTCATGATTAACATTAGAATAAATGACTGAGATGAACGATAGGAAACCATTTAGATGAAGGAAAATGGGCATAACCCAACACCCTCTCAATTCAGAGAAGAGAGTCCAAGTGATTGGAGGGGGGTAGACTAAGTCTGAGGCAACCAAACAGAAATGAGAAAACACAGCCCCAAACCCCCACTCTTACCACACCAGCATACTAGCTGTTGGAGTCTGCTGCCAATTTTTATCTTTATAAAGGGGCTGAGTTAGCAGGAGGACTGCCAGAATGCAAAAGAAGGTAAGATAGCATCGCTCAAAGACTCTGTGTGCATGCAAAGAGGAGAGACACTTCAGCAACAATATTAAGAACCTGCCAATTTCACATGAGATACACAAGCAGAGTTACCCTCCTTTATGTGTGTTTTGGAAGTAGCTTTAGTACTACACATATCAGCATTGCCTGTTTTAAAACTGTTCCTGTCTTACTCAAGCTTTGTATGACTGGGGTTTTTTAATTGTCTTTCCAGCCACCGTGAGTGGCAAAGCTGTGGAACAACAGCTTGTCTCCTCTGTGTGTCTCATTGACCCTCATTGAAAATGAAGCAACAATAATTTGACTGTCCAGGTGGAGAAAGCAAGAGGAAGATAAGAGATTTCTCCTGAGGACCACACAGGAGCTTTTTAGCAGGGTGTGATTCGAATCCAGACCTTCTCATCCACCAAGGCCACCGCGATCTGTTTGTCTCCCTGGAGGCGTAAGGTTTATTACTGTGACACTATGTTACCAGGATAGGACAAAAATCAGATGCTTCCGAAGACTCTAGCGGAAAGGCACAAGGAATCAATACTGTATATTTATCATATTTTGTAAAAATATCCTCCAGTTTTATCTCCTTTTTAAATAAACAATTTTAAAGCTAAGAATAGCACACTGGCATCATTCTACTACTTTTAGCTGTAAGCTCTTCATGTGTTTGAGAGGCACCAGTGAGGGTCTCAGGCCTCGTGATCAAGTCCAACCTCATGGTTGGACTAGATGACCTTTAAAGGTCCCTTCCAACCCAAACCATTCTATGATTCTAAGAGGTGGTCAAAGGTTGGACCTGGTCTCTCCAGGCAGACCTTGGAGAGCTCCCATGAAACCATGGTACTCGGATGCTGGAGCTGGTGTTTTAGTTCTTTCAATGAAAATCTCCATTTAGACATCAGAACTTCAAGAGGAGATCTCTAAATAATCCAACAATACCATCCTCCCAGCTGGGTGCACAGCTTGTTGAGAACAGTGGGAAAGAATCCAACAATACAATGGTTGCCTTGAAGCATGGCTAGCAGCCAGTTGAAGCCCATCAAATGTCAGGACCTGCAATTCTGGCTGGACCTTGAAGAACCACTGCAATGTCATTGGCTCTCCTTGGACCAGGTGAAACACTACTGAGGGCTTGCTGCTTTTGTTCTCTTGGGATATTTAAAGCTAAATAATGAGGGGAAAAAAAACCCAATACTTTACTCTTGCAACCCATGTGGGGTTTCTTTGCTGGTAGAGCGGGTGATAACTTTTTTCAAGACCAAATTGCTCTTCGAGTCATTTTACATTTACAGAAAGTTTTTTATCTTTTGGTTTAAATTTTACAGTTGTTACACTTTTTTTAAAAGGAAGCTGAAAATGTTTACTGACATGAACCATACTTGCTTTGTGCCTTTTCAAGTACCAGAAATGTTCCATTGCAGGCACTCTTTGAAATGTTTTCCTTTTTCCTGCACACCCTTTAAGGTTATGTCAGGTTTCCTCACCAGAAGTAAGAGGTGATTTCTTATCAGTTGCCTGGCATGGTGTAATGTTTGCATTATGTAGCAAGATGGATATTGCATTTTATTTGTCCTCAAAACTGTGAGAGTGGAGAGGAAGGACTGGGCCAAGGGACTGGCATTATCACGGGGCAGTCTTCCTGCCTTGTTCACAGCCAAGGACACACATACATGACCTTCTTTTCCCTTCCCCAAAAGAAAGATTTTTTTTTTTTTTTTTTAGCTGCCATACTGAGTGACTCAGCCACACAGGAACCATGGCTGGAGTGGGTACCCATTTAGGGTCCCCTTTCCCAAATAATACAAAGAAATCAGCCCATTCTAATGAGGGGGATTGCATCCCTCTCTCTTTAACAGTTCCCAAGCTCATTTTCCTTTTCATCCCCATATGTCTCCCCAAAACATTTCACCAACCAGTGCCCCTTTTGCCTCCGAAGACAGCTCACTTGAAATGGGGGAACCTGGCTGGCTGTGCTGAGTGTGCCACCAGTGGACTGGTTCAACTCCTCTGCTTACCTTCTCACCAAGCTCCGCCAGGACCACAGATCTTTGTGGTCCTCTACAAAGTCATCCTCTAGAGCCATTTTTTGCAGGGAGGTGGGGGGGGAAGGAGATAATCTGAAGCGTTTTCTGGTTTCTTTCCCATTCCTCTAGCAAATGATCTCCAGACTCCATCTGGCAGGGTGTGAGCAGAAAGTCCCTGTGAAGCAACTCAGACAACGCTGGAGCATGTACAGAAAGCAAGCCTGGAGCTGTGTATGGAAGAGGAGAGGCATGGAAAATGTAAGTGAAAACAGCAAAACCAGGAGGGGAGAGGAAGGAGCCCTCCCCTCCTGATTGCTGAAGCTCCGTGCATTGGCAAAGACTACAGACACCTGTGCCCAGAAGGAGAGGACATGGACAACCACCTCCAGCAGGGGAGGGAAAGGTGGATTTGTAGAGCATTTCCCGGAGAAGGGGGACAAACGGAGACCTGCTCTTTTGGCCTGGTGGCCAGTCATAGCTTGCTTGGTCCCCTGATGTGCTCATAGGGAGTGATAACAGCCTTCAGTGGTATGGGTTGGGTTTTAAATAGCCTCTTGTGGGGCTGTAAGTCAGACTACAGGGCCTTCTGCTAAATTTATGGGACTAACATCTCAGGTGCAGACAAGCTGGAGCGGAAACAGGGAATATGAAAAAACAATTAGGAGGGGAAATGGGCTACTCTTTCCTTAATTAGGGGGAGCGTGAGGATCATTAGCTCCCCTCTCCCATGAAAGCAATGCTTACTAATGCAGGTGCTTGCCAACTCTGCTCCCTGCTCTGGTCTGGGGCTGGGCATGAGCTGGTGGTGCTGATGTGCACAGAAAAGAGGGAGCTTTGCTGCATTTTCAGGGTGTCCCAGCACATTGCACAGAGCCCTGCCTAAAGGTCCGTACCAGGAAGCACTGGTGGGTTGGGCAGGTCAGGGCAAGCAGCCCAGCAGGTGCCCAGGGCATGTTTGGCAGAGCTGGGGGAGGCTGGCCACTCAAGCACCCACCACCACCCAGTATCACACAACCATGGTGGTGCAATGGCAAAAGCTGTAGTTAATATGGACAACAGCTGAACCCTGTTCCTGGAAATGCAGTACAACATAAGGATCCTCCGTAGCAACACACAAAGTCCACGTGGTGACCGTGCACCACCTCAATTTCCTGAAGGAGTTCAAATCAGCCCCCAAGTGTTATTTTAGCACAATTTCTTGTGTATAAATATTTATAAAATGCTTGCTTCGAATACCCCTTTTAAAAAAAATTAAAATGAAATAACTTTTCAAACCCCACTACCTCTTATTGCATCTTTAGCAAAATATTTTCTTAACCTTTCCTATCTTCAGCCCTGGGGCTTTCACTAGATGAGCAAACCTTTCTCCTCCCCATACCCCAGCCTGCCTGTTCTACTCCTGCAGGGCAGCAGACTGCTTGCTTGGTGGTTAATGAAGTTACATAGGACTGTAGCATTTTCAGAATTTGGGGGCAAAAGGAGGAGGACAGAAGAAAAGAAACTTTTCAAATTTGTAGTCCTATCATGAGCACTTGGTCTTCATCCACAGGGGTCGATGGGAGAAGGAAAAAGTTCATAGACGGTTTACTGACATGCAGCATATTTGACTTGCAAGGCTTGGGACCTTGGGCAGGACTGAAGGCCTGCTCTGGGTGTCCTCGGCACGGGAGACCTTCATTTTCTCTAATTCTGCCAGTTATCAGCCAGCTCTGCATTGGGAGTGGGCTGGACATCATAACAGAAGGGCCACGGGGTGATTTCTTTTTTTCCTTGGGTCTGGGCTAGCTACACAGGTGTCCCGACACAGAAGCAGTACTAGACCAACACCAGAAGCACCCAAACTTCAGCCCTGAAGTCAGCAGAGAAAGCATCTGAAAGACTCAAGCTCAACAATGAAGGTCCCATCTCTTGCTGTATGGCTGGAGAGTGCCGCAGTGAGGACAGACCTTTTGGGAGGCTCTCAGGATGTGGAAATAGGGTTACTTACGTGATGCCCAGAGGTGGACAAAGCTTCCCTTGGGGACCAGGAAAGGATCTCTTCCTTTTTCCTCCTGTCTGGTTACCATCCCTGACCTGGGACTCTGGTTCTTCCCAAACTGACCATCCTCCTAGCTCATCCAGGGCAGCAGGGCTACAGCTGTGGCCAGCGAGACTCAAAACCTAAAACTGAATCAGGCCATTTTTTAAGTCATCTTATTACTTGGGATAATATAACTCATCTTACATCTGTAGCGTTTGCCCCCTTTTGTTCCTAAAATCATCTGGTTAGCAAATCCCAAGATAGAGCTGTCAGTCTGCCCCCGGCCATCTCTGCTGCTGCACATGAATGGGGACAGACTCATTTTGAAGTGTTCCTGGGGTAAGGGTGACCTACTTTCATGGCTGCGGTACAGTTCATTACGAATTCCTAATGATCTCATTGTTCCATTAAATGAAGGTTGCCACCTGTCCCGAAGACTCTAGATCAAGCTGGGATTAACATATCTGCTGACCCATTTCTCCCTTTTGTAGGACACAGCCCCATGATCAATAGGAGTTTTTTTCAGACCATCCAGGGTTGAACCTTAGCAGCGATGTGGTGCTGGGTCCGATTAGCAGGGGATGCTGAGCAGTGGGGCTCCTGCTGGTGCTGGGCACTGCTGAAAATCCTGCCCAGCCGATTTGGGCATCAGATTCCACCTGCCTAGATCCCACCAGAAAAAAAGCTCAAACTCTATGAATAATTTACTATGGGAAAAAAAAAAAAAAAAAAAAAAAAAAAAAAAAAAAAAAAAAAAAAAAAAAAAAAAAAAAAAAAAAAAAAGAGGAGAAGGGAATTGCCAAGGTTGCATTTAGGGCAAATGAAATTCTTCCAATTTAAGAGAGAGTCTATAAGAGACTCTATTAAGGACCTGGAGGCTGCCTGTGGTTTTGCTCTGGGCAGTCATCCCTACTGCAATATTATGGTAACAAAAAAGACCGGGTTAGCACCCAGCAGCCATTCTGGCTTGTGAACCCTCGCAGGGATGCTCGGTTGGCAGGCTGTCCCGGTGCAGGCAGCCCAGCTGGGCTGGCAGCAGGGTGCAGGCAGCCCCCGGTTCCCTACTCACCCCCACCAAGGACAGAGCCTGAGAGCGCTGGAGGCAGCAGGTTGGAAGCACAAGCCATGCAGCACAAGGAATAAAACAAATAAATAAAGAAAGAGAGAGGAATAAATTCCCATGGACAGGCTCAGTGAGCGCGTTGCAGCCAAATGACCTCAAGTGCACCGCTTTCTTCTCTCACTCGATGAAGGCAGAAGTACAGCTGCATCTTTCATAAATAGGAACACCCTAGCTTGATATTTTTTAAAGCTGTCTAGACAGTAGAGCAAGACCTTATTTCAAGTCACATAATCACTTTCCCATTTTTCTTTGCAGCAGAGGACATTTTCCAAGATTAGATAGAAGCTGGTGGAGCAACATGTTATTAACCTTGGGTGTGCCTCCCTGCTTTAGGCTCTCCTTGTCCGAGCTGGAGGTGCCTTTCTGTCTGATCACGTCTCCCCTTTATTCGTGCCTTCCTCCTTGACAGAAAAGCTCCTTCTTTCACTAGCTTGCAAAAGTGAGATAAAATTACACATGGGCTGCAGACAACTGGGAGCACAGAGGGTGCTGCGGTAAAATGCCAGCTCCCTTTAGCAGAAGGCAAGTATTTTGTGCTTCCCAACATGGCACTGATGCCTCCACCTGAAAATAGCATTAGAGGAAAAAAAATATAAAAAGCTTTGTGCTGACTTCCACCAGGCCAGTGCGCCCCAGGCTGCTGGAAGGAGGTGGTCAAAGCTGCTAATGGTGAGAGATGGTGGAAAAAAAGCACTGCCAGGGAAGGATGCTCTCAGCAGAGACACATCCCTCCGGCACATCTTGCATCGTGCAGCCTGCACCTTCCAGGGCTGACTGTCCCCAGGCATTTTTCTGTGCATTTCTCAATCCTTTTGCTTTTCTGTGTTAAGACTGCAGCCCATTCCCACGGCGTACAGAAGGCAAATAAAGTACCCATGTGGCATTTGACTGCAGCACATGGCCTGACCCAGCAGCAATGGTTCATCCCCATTGCCTGGGGATAAGGAGCCACCGTGGAGATGTTGCACCAGGCACTTTTGCTGCAGAAGATGCTCCTCTAGGGCCAAGGACAAGGCTTTCTGAGCGTGAATGGCATGATATAGGCGCGCGATTAGCATCCTGTACCCGACACAGACCATTTTTTACTGCAGTGACATGCAGCAATCTGTGCTCAGGTTATCCGGAGGAAGCAGAGTCCAGCTCAGCTTGTTACATTGAATTAAGTCAGCAAAAGCTGAAGACAAATAGACCATCACAAATGAGATTATTTCAGTTTAGAGAGCTGGGATAAGAGGGTTGCTGCCCTGACGGAGAAGCACCAGGTCAGTAGGATAGAAAGTGTTTTCGGCAGAGGCGGGTAGGTGTTTATAGCCGAAGCAAAGGGTGCGTTGCTTGTCTGGTGTTAAAAGAGCGAGCAATGCTGACCCTCTCCCTGAGCACTGTGTACGTAGGGTTATCCATCAGGAGTAAAACATGCGGACTGGGAGAAAAGGACTGCCCTCCTCCCCACCTCTCTACAGGATTGCCACGTCTCCCCGCGGCTGTTAAAGTGATTAGCCATGCACAGTAGCAAGCCCAGGCAGGGATCTCTTTTTTGCTTGCATAGCATTTTGCTTTAGAGAATGCAGAACCTGACTTTGGGAATAATTTCAGCTTGAGAATATCCCGTATTTCTCTGCTCCCTAAAGTAAGCAGTTAAAATCATCCAGGGGAGCTGCCTTTCCTTAAACAAACTCTCTACTGCTATGCAGAAAGTGAATACATGAGCTGCCCGATATTAATGCTTTACTTCACAATTTACATATCAAGTGCTTTAATGAATTGTTTTCAGTATCATTGTCCCTACCATGAATAAACGTAAAAGTAATGGATTTGTAATTAATTAAAGTTTAATTACAATAGTTTGTCATTTTATTATTTGCAATTATTACCATAAAGGTAATAAAAATTGCAGGATGTCACAACTGAATACAAATCCCTAATCAGAAGCAATCAACTCGCGCCATAACCTTGAACAAGGGTGATTTTATTAATGCACCAACTCTGGAGCCCGAGCCGCTGCCTTGCAGGTGGCAGCTGTGGAATCCTCAGTCCTGGCCGGGGCCACGTGGTGCTTTGGGTGGTCGTGGTGGGATCCTTTTGCCCCTGCCCTTGGACAGCCCTGGCTGTTCCTCCCCTTTGAATCTCTTTCTCCACAAGCTAGGCAGTCAGCCACAGACTAAAGAAGCTTTTGCCCACCTTCTGTATGTTCCCCTTGAAGACATTGATTTACTAAAGCAGTTATCCACCATAATTCTCATTAGCTATCATTTCTTCCAGGTCCTTTGGATGAGTTTTTCATTTCTATCAAGTTTAAAACTGCATTAAATCCTAATTTCTGCATCATATTCTTCTAATATTTAATTTTCAAACAATTTTTTTTAGTATTATGAAAGGTCATTCCTGAACCACCCCAGTATTACACCTCTGACTTGGTGACCCCTGCAGCAGAAGTTCCTTTGCTCTGAAGTATGAAGGATAAAAGGAGAAGGGTTAAATTATATCTGTGTTTGCTGCTGCTGCTGCTGTCCCCATGACTATTTCCAGGACTCGCAATACCCATGTTCACATGCAGTTAATTCTTCCCACTTGAGGGAATAAGATACACATTTTCTCATCCCTGCATCTTGATAGGCTCCAATCATACCCATGACTCCCTGGCATATTTCCTTTGGCTTGGCCCAATATCTTAAAAAAACATATTTTAGAGCAGTTTTCCACTGGCCAGTCTCAAGACATCTTCAAAAGGCATGAGAACTGCACCCAGAGCAGCAATTAGGCTGTAATTAAGCAGTTACTGTCCCAGAGAATGCCCTCAAGGGGCTATATTCGTGATGTGGGAGGGGGTCTTCAGGTTGGCTTGTCCCATCCTGCTAAATTTATCCCTTCTCACCATCCTTTACCAATCTTTTCCACAGCCCAAGCCCTCAGTCAGGTTTGTTCTTTGAAGTCCATTAATTGGTTGGGAAGGACTAATTCCATTTTTAGCTTCACTTCCTAGGGAAAGCGTATGTGCATTTGCCTGTCCTCCCTCAATCATTACTGAATGTATTGGCCAACTTCTGGCAAAACCCGACAGAAGGAGGGAGGTCTCATTGCCACTCTGTGCCAAGTTACACGAAAAACAGGCAGCTGGGGAGAGGCAAGAGAAACCCATTCGATGTCCCCAAATCAGTGGGTGACTTCCACCAGGCTTGAGAAACCCAACACATGTACGGACCCCAGGCAGACCGCATGCCTCCAAGCCGTCATATTTCAAATGCAAAATGTTTCTGCTGCTTCTGGTTGGGAACTCAGCCACCACTTCATAAATCAACACCCCTGCTATCGCCTTTGCTCTGCCAGCAGACAGTTTGATGTAAAACAATACAGTCCTGGAGGCGTCAGCTTCCTTGGGTTATCTTAGTGGAAGGCTAACATCAGAGACCCAATTTATCCGCTGGGATGGTGGTATTTTCAAGCTTCTCACCTCCAACTGAAATTCCCTTGCATGACACCTGGAGAGGTCTAAACAGCCTCTATTTTTAAGCTGTGATACAACAGCATTTTCAAAAAGCTTAAGATCTCTTATATCTTAGCACCTCCACCTTAGAGAGTTTGCAGATACGTTCAGCTTCAGGCATCCAATCTTACAATTGCCTCAGCATGAGCTGAGACTTAAATGTGTACATAAAACCTGCAGGATCAGGGGCTAAAGTTAGGTGAAGGGTAGAAAACAAACCCACCATCGTCCTGGGGTATTTGCATTTCTCATAAACTTGCTTGCAAAACCACTTAGCAAATGAACGTTAATTGTTCTGCAGAAATCCCACCCTGTTCAAAGGAGAAGGAAAAAAAAAAAGCCCTAGGTAGATGTTGCCAATTTTTCCTTTGACCCCCCAAATAAAATTCAGGTGATCTCATCCTACATTGATCAGCAGAGACTGAGTAAGAAAATAAAAAGGAAATTACTTCATCTTAAGTGCCTATTAACTGATGTTAAGCGATTAAAAAATGCTGTGTAAGACAGTAAAAATCCATGTGACGAGCCCACGAATGCCAGAACAAGCTGGGTACCGCTGGAGCTGTCAAAGGCATGTAACTGCAAACCTTTAAACCAATTTAAGTGCCTTCAGTTGGTTTGCGAGACAGTTACGCCCCGAACAAACATTTACATGAAAAAGGCTGCAGGCCTCTGCTTTTGTTGCTTTTCCAGCCCAAGGCTGGCAGAGCAGGGAGTATTTTACACACACTGCAGCTGCTGGGGTAGCAGAAATAGATAAAACTTGACAAATTAACACAGCATATGCCAAACAAAGAAAGAGACCTTTGAACTTCAGCCTTGCGGCTGCAAGGATGCTGAGCCCAAGCTTAACTCACAGCAGTGCTCTGGCTTTTAGACTTGCCCCCACCATTGCATCTGGTCTCGGTGAGGTGAAATGCAGCAGCGATGCTGGCTGAGAGGCCAGGAGCAGGGATGGATTTCAATGTTATCCTTATCCAGGGCCAAAAGCAGAATGAGCCTCAAAAACTAAGCGCATCTCTTGGGATTCAGGGATTATCAAGATGATTCAGAAACCCTCACTCCAGAAACGCCTTAACTCCAGCACTTTTGCAGTTGTTTCAGGCGTGTTTCTGCAGAGCAAAGTAATTATGCTGTATAAAAAAACCTGAAATGATTATCATAAGCCAACACGTACGCAAGAACAAGGAGTCACTTTGGGAAGAGTTCAGGCATTAACTGCTGAACTTGGTTTGACCTACTGACTGCATGGACCGGTGACTTCCAAAGCAGCCGAGGCTAAGGACGAGCATCCCTCCAGCTCTTCTTTTCTCTTCTTGAGCCTTCCCACAAGCTCTCCTCAATTTTTTAAAGCCTTCCTTGGTGAAGGTGACTTCTGCCTATCTTTTGCCTTGCCAGCAGCCCCACGTCAGATGTTCTTAAGGTGGGAGGGAAACCTCTTCCTCCCTCATTTTTCCAGGGCTTTCTGTGCCTGTAATATATTGGTTAATCCATTGTTCAAGCCATGACCTTGGCTCTTGTTGTGGAACAAACAGGAACTGGGGCGGCTTGACAGCTCTGCTGCTTTCTTCTCTCTGGATTTAGACTTTCATAAATGACCCTGTCAAACCCACGCTTCACAATACCACAATGCTAATTGTTTGCGGTATGGATTGATGATACCATACTAAAGCCTCTTGGCAGGGATAAGGTTTGACTTTTTGTGTTCAGATGAACAGCAGCATGGATGCTTCAGCAGAAAGAGCATCACTTAGCCTGCCTCCATATCTGGCCACCAGTGCTTCCACTAGCCAATGTCTCTGTGGTTGAGTGCACAGCATCATCTCAGGGCATCCTGGAAAATGGAAACCGTTCTCCTTCCTGAGATAAACCCTCTCTTTCAGACCTTCTTCTTTACATGGAAATACTCATCAAGTTCCTTAAAATACAAACAAACAGGAAATTCTTTATATGCCACTAAAATAGAGTCAAAATCCTCACTAGATTAACACAAAGGTAAACAAAACATGGACTATGTAAAAAAAACCCTGAAATTACTGCAGATCTCAACAAATAACTCAATTTTTTAAAAAGTAAAATAGATTCATCTTTCCTTATTTTGCCCTTCATTGCTCCAATGAAAGCTTTGCCAAACTTTGTGGCCGTTCTCATTTTCAAGAAAGGGACCCATATGACAATATTTTCTTATTTTTTTAAAAAGCAAGTTTTGTGACCACTCCCTTTCTGTAACATCTTTGGTTCATCACCTATTTCATTCAGTTTCCAGACAGTAAAAGCCAAAAAGAGGAGCCGTACACATGTAACCCTCTCCTGGCGATTCCTGCCTTGGGAAGGTGCAACTAGGAGGGACTGCACAACGGCTCATGAGCAGATGGAGGAGACAGACCAGGCGCAGAGCCGGGAGGGGTCTGGGGAGTGTCTAATTCCACATGTCGCATTACATCGCTCAGCACTAAACACTTCCAACGCATGGTGGTCACGCTGTGAGGTCTGGACAGGTTCATGTAATGAGGACTCCGCTGAGGGTTAGTAAATACAGAGCAACTACCAGACCCACAGCAGATGTTTTTGTGGGATAATGCCTTAAAAGCAATATCACCCCTTCATGGTCATCCCCACAAGTCCTACCAACCTTGGCAGGGGTAGTGTAGACTGGGGCTGAGTGTTTCTGAGACACCTTGCATCACCATAATCCCACAAAGACTCTCTCCTTTCTTTCTTTTAAGTCCCCTCTGCCAAACTACGTGAGGTTTTCACTTTCTTTCGGCAGGGAAATTTGAAGACCTGTGCAGATTCCCTCGTGCCGTGCCGGGAGAGGGGAGCGATGACTGATTGATCTAGGTTTCTCCCGTCAAAAGCACCAAAGGAGGTACTGAAAGTATCCATCTTCTGGAAGAAGGTTAATTACAGAAGCTCAGCTTGCACACAGGGGTCTCAGCAGCCAGCACAAGATAAGCAGCCTTGGGAGTATAAATTATTGCAGATGATAAGGCAGAATTTCCCCTTAAACAGCTTTGTACATATGTTCCTAAGATTGACTCCAGAGACGCCTGTCATCGGATGTCAAACAAGAAGCAACAAAAATTACAGAGAATTAATTTCTTGTCTTTTTTCTTGCAAGTATATGACACTTTCTCCCTTGTTTAGATTAACTGAATGATTTCAGATTCTAACAAGATGTGGCTAGATGACAGGACCTGGGAATCAGAACTGATGCCCGATCACCCATGCTCGATCACAGCAGGCAGCAAGAGCTCCACCACTCCATCGTGTCTGCAGAAATGGGGGCTGATTTTAGCTCTAGAAA
Organism: Pygoscelis adeliae; assembly: GCF_000699105.1. Taxonomy (NCBI): domain Eukaryota; kingdom Metazoa; phylum Chordata; class Aves; order Sphenisciformes; family Spheniscidae; genus Pygoscelis; species Pygoscelis adeliae. The sequence continues at coordinate 2,915,008 of NW_008824414.1, read as the reverse complement.
TAAGATAAATTACTGGCGCCAATTGCTACAGTTTTTGTTGCGACTATCTCTTCTGCAAGTGGTGTATAAACAGGAAACCACGGCCACATGGCAGGGAACTGACTCAATACTGGTGAATACTGATAGAAATCAGGTCGTATTGACATCCTTTGTTTACACACTGCTTTGTTAACACTGTTTATCCTTAGTGTCTTGGCCACATATTTGGAAAAACTCCCACTTTGCCACCCATCTACCACTCTTTTGTCCCCTGAAAACCATGCCACTGCAAACCCCTTTCCTCTAACCAGCACCAGTAGCAGCTCCTTTAGACCCAGACCTAAGGGGTCTAAAGGACCACACGCTTTTGGGGTAAAAACCGACTTACTCCACACTTCCAGGAAGGTTTCTTTCTGATGCCAGGAGCTTGCTATTAGCAAGCGGGAATTTCTCTCCTACCAAGGAGCCAAATCTATTTTAAGCAACCAACCTGCTGAAATGCAGCCCACCTGTGCTGGTTTTGGCTGGGATAGAGTTCGTTTTCTTCATAGCGGCCAGTATGGGGCTGTGTTTTGGATTTGTGCTGGAAACAGGGTTGATAACACAGGGATGTTTTCAGTACTGCTGAGCAGTGCTTACACACAGTCAAGGCCTTTTCTGCTCCTCACACCACCCCACCAGCGAGTAGCCTGGGGGTGCGCAAGAGGCTGGGAGGGGGCACAGCCAGGACAGCTGACCCAAACTGGCCAAAGGGACACTCCACACCATGTGACGTCATGCTCAGCATATAAAGCTGGGGGAAGAAGAAGGAAGGGGGGACATTTGGAGTGATGGCGTTTGTCTTCCCAAGTAACCGTTACGCATGATGGAGCCCTGCTTTCCTGGAGATGGCTGGACACCTGCCTGTCGATGGGAAGCAGTGAATGAATTCCTTGTTTTGCTTTGCTTGCGCGCATGGCTTTGGCTTTACCTACTAATCTGTCTTTATCTCAACCCACAAGTTTTCTTACTTTTACTCTTCTGGTTCTCTTCCCCCTCATCCTACCCACGGGGAGTGAGCGAGTGGCTGTGTGGTGCTTAGTTGCCAGCTGGGGTTAAACCATGACACCACTGCAGGACAAATCTGCAGCCTAACTGTGCATTGCACAGCAAAGATCAGCCTACATTGGCAGTCAGCTGTTTATCTCTACCTGGTAGTTTATTCAAAGCCTGAATTCATCCTACTGGAATGAGAAGTTTACATGCATTATAAATTTCTTCCAATGTTATTAACATGCCAACATCTGCACTATTGCAAACATGATTCATTCATGATGTTCTGTATTTTACAGCAGCAGTTCATCTGTTCCTAAACACTTTCCTCCCCACTCCAGATATGCCGGAAATATCAAGGTAGTGTTCCCACCATCAGGTCTGGGACATCAGAAATAGATGACATGAGAAGAACCTCGAATTCCTGCATTCATGTTTTAGGGATTACTTTACCCAGCTGAGTCCACAGCAGGTCACAAGCTTCTGCTGGCGGCTCCTTCTTTCACATACCCTTGGCTTTAGAGGAGGAAGGCTATTGCAAAAGCCAAAACTTCTGAGCTGAGAGGAGAAAAAATTTCTGGTGTAAATTCTTGTTATTCCACCCCCATTTTTACCAGCTAAGGAGCTCCTTCTCCACCCCCAGATTTCTGCTGTATCACATTAGCTCTTGGTCTTTGCAATCTAATGCGATTCATTTTTAAGCACTGCCTCTATCAAGGGATTTTTTATTAACCATGCAGCATGAGGAGTTTAACCTTTACTGTGGGTTAGCTATACGCTGAATTCCTCCCTGCAAATCAGCCCCTCTCCTCTGCATTTACCACCAGCCAACCAGGCTCAGCCCTGATGATCTGCCCAGCCAGACCCTCTGCAAATGGGCAACATGTTGCACATCGGTGCCCAAAGTCACCAACTGCATGAGGAGGACTTACACTCAGTTATTGATTGGGGTCACAGAGCCCAGCCCCAAAGCAGAGAGTTTGGGACTAAGCAGCTCAATGCCTGGGGGGTGGCAGGATGAGGAAGAGGATGAAGGCTGGGAGGCATTTTGCCAGCCAATGACCTACTAAAATTAATGAGCTGGGTCAGTGGGGATATGCAGAGAAAGGCTTTGTTCTGGGGAATTAGCACCTGGGGAAGCCTCTGTCTCCCTATATACAGTACTGGGAGATTAACTGGCCAACGGCATGGTACTACGAATACCTTGCAGGGCTTCATGGTAGGCTTTTGAAACATGAAGAACCAGCAAAGTTTGGAAAATGAGTGCAAAGACCTCTGACCTTCAGTATTCAAAAAGATAGAGGTCATCTCAGGCTTGAAGACTTAACAACATGAGAAATACCCTACTGGTCCCTGTCAGCCCAAGGACCCACCTAGCCCAGCACTCAGTCTTCCACAGCGATAGGAGATACTGGTTTGGGTGGTCCATGAGCCCAGCTTCTCTCTGCTGCCCTTCCCCTTGGATTCGTCCAGCAGCCCCAGCTCCTGTCTGCATCCATTGAGGAAGCAATGTTCCCCCATTTGCTTTTCCTGCTGCCGTTGCAATTTTGCAGACCTCCATCATCCCCTCCAGCTTGAGCAGCTTCAGCATTTCCAGTCCATCCTGGAAGGGCTCCATCCCCTCCATGGTTTTGGCGGCCCTTTCTGGTACCTGCACTACCCTCCTCAAGATAACAAAAAAAACCCCATTACAACTCCGAGCCAATGCAGTTTGGGGCAGGGTCTTCCCAGTTCTCATGGACATGGTTTTGTGCTCCTTCAAGGCCATGCTGGCAAGAGCAGCTCTGCAGATGCTCAGGCATTCCCAGCTGCATCCCAGCTGAACCAGTGTGAACTGGGAAGCCGGGCTCAACGGGGCCGTGTCCAGCCTCCTCGCCGAGCATCCTGAAAGGTTAAGAAGGGCTATCCACCGCATGGGGCAGGGTTTCATCCTGTCCTCAATTTGCCTGTGGGATCCGAAAGGAATTTTTTCCTATTTCTCTGCCAGGCAGGGGGAAAAAAAAAAAGAACACTTTGTTGTTGTTTATACTGGACAGGATTAAAGTTTTCAATATTTGCTATATTTAGATGGCTTTCAGACCCAGATTCAAGGAAACATTACACATGATTCTTGCTCTGTTTACCCTTTGCTCTGTTCCCTCGCTTTTGTTGTTCTTCCAGTTTATTCCTCTTCCAATTTAGGTTATGTTTCCCAAGGACTGCGGCATAACCCCAGATTTCCCAGGGAAAACAGCACCTCTCGGCAGCAGCGAGCGGTTTTGTGGCTCCAACCAGACCACCTTGGTCCTGCCTAAAGTAAAGTGCATCCTTACAGCAGAAGTTTTATCACCAACAATCAGCCAGGCAGAAATGGGGCAAATCACTTTCCTGAATCACAGCCCAAATGACCCCTTAAAGTGGATAATTCACCTCAAGATAAAGGCATCTATCCACTTGAGGTTGGTGCTCTGTCTAGGATCCCCAAGCCTCCCTTGCTCGCCCCCCCCCAAAAAAGGGGCTCCCAACGCCCGCGATGCTGCAGGTCTGGGACCAAGGTGCGGCACAACCCTGACTTCTCCAGGGACCGAGGAATTTTTGTTCCTCTTCCACCCCCTAAATTTCTTGGGGAGGAAGGGATGCTGATCATCGCTGCAGTGAAGGACTTGCGAGCAAAGCCCAGGCTGCAATGCAATATACTCTCATAAAACCTTCCCAAAGATGAGCGTGTGAAAGATGACTTTATAGACAGGGCGGATGGGAGAGAAGTTTACATCCAGTGCCCATTTTCCAGTAAATCATTCCCTTCAATCTAACTGAAACCCTTTTTTTTTTTTTTTTTTTTTTTAACTCTGTGTCCACTACAGTTTTCCAGAGCAGACACATGTCTTGGTGCGCTCTTCCTTCACCCTCCCTTGCAGGCGAGGCAGGACGGAGCGCCTGATACCTGATCTCTCTGCTGTGCCCTGGCTAATGGAAAAAAGCTGCTTGCTTGGAGCTGCTCTGATTTATTCAGTAATAATCTCTCTGACAGGTAGTCTTTGACCTCCCCACAGAGACTCCATTAAAACCGAGCCTGGTAGCTGGGTAAGGACAGGTAGTTATTTTCTCCCGATAGCAACGGTTGTGCACAGTAACGTGCCATTTCTGCACATCGTCTTCACCTTAAATATAAAGGCAGCCATCGGAGCTGAAGCTTATTTATTTGTTTTTTGAAGTCTGGTCCAGAACCCATCGTTTGCTTTAGCACAAAACCCTGCGCACAGATAGTGGCAGAGCTCCTGCATGTGTTTGATTTGAAGAGCGCGGACTATCCGCCCGCTCAAAGTGGAGCTTGTGCAGAGCTGCGTGGAGAAGCAGGATGCAAAAGGCACTTTGACTCCAACTAAGCCTGACCTACCCTTCTGGCTACGGGAAACTCAGGAACAGAAGTTTGGTGCTGGGATTTTTCTCCCAAAATATCTCTGATGTTTAATTCACATTTTACAGATTTGCTATTGCTGTGTATAGCACGAAGGAGAGCATGGTATCGGGTTGCAGGGAGGTGAAGAAAGTATCTAACAGCTTTCCTCCTCTTTTTAAAGATGACTCAAGAGAAGTTTTTGTAAGTGATGGGCAATTTTTCAAACACATTTCACTATCATCTCCTTGGAAGTCTTTGCTACCTTCCACATTTAAAGCATTGCTGTTATAGTCTGAATAGCTGAGCATTTACAGAGAGTGGAACATCTTTCATTAGCCCAAATGATGTCACTGGGTAAAATAACCAGATGAGCTTTCAAGCGCAAAAGGCCTTCTGTAGGTCTTCGTCTGACTGTTCGCCCAAAGATCACTGGATTATTTAGTGGTGGTTTTTTTTCCCCTTCAAGCTTTACACTGCTTGCAGTGATTAAGTGATTTCAGACAAGATTTTTGCTAGCAGTTGGTTGTCACATTTGAAGAAGTCTCTGCTACTGTGAATGTGGCAAATTTTAAGACCTCCCCGCTTGCTGCATCTACTGATTTATTTCATTTCTGCAGAAGCCCACCTCTAAGCTGGCATAGAAATATTAAGGTGCACGGCTGGTTTTACTCCTTTTTGACTACGAAGGGAAAACTGGCTGTGTGCACTAACAGCTATGGAACGAAGCCAGAGTATTCAACTAGAAGACAAACGACGTGCAGGAAATCTCTTAGGTGACCAAATATTTACTGCGCCAATGACACTCCAAAAAAAAGTTCCCACTCAAAAATACTTGAAATTATCAGACTTTTTCCCAATTTTTCTCTACATGAGTAATCAAAAAGTTTCCTCTGGGAAGACCGCATAGAGCCACAGCTCTGTTCCCCTACTGCTGAATGGCTGGGAGCATCCTCTGGACACGAACTGGGAGGCACAAAGAGGCACAGGATCCCACGCTTCTGCTCTGAACCTGTCCCCCAAGGACAGGGGAATCTCAGAGTCCTAGCTGGGTTTTTAATTTTTTTTTTTTTTAATGTAAATAAATCAACGCTAAAAGTAATGGGGTTGGATAGAGCCCTGCCGCACCTTTCTATCAGGGCTGGAGGGAGTGTAAAGCAGCAGCACAGAGGAGCACCGGTGGGGTGGTGGGGAGTGGCCATCCTGCTCCCGCTGTGTAGGGAGTTTCTTTCCAGCGTGAGAATCGATGAGGGTTGTTATCCCGAGCACTGCAGAAAGCCGGCTGTTGTTATGCCCCTCGGCTGTCTGATCAGGAGAATGATGCCATCAGAGTGGGGAGTGACCAGCATCCAACTCTGCACAGCTCTTGGCTCCATTTAAAGGTTCCATGGGGCTACAGATGTGCTTTAACCTCCACGGTGAAGGCACTGAGCACCCGTCCAGGCTGCCTGGCTTTTCAGGCAGCCGGTTACCATCCCTGGCATCACTCACGCTCCTCGTGGCCATGCCAGCACATAGCCCGGCACTGGCGCAGCCGCTGGGACATGCATCCTTGACACACCTTTCCTCTCATTTCAGGTAGGAAAGATTGCAGGTATTTTTCAGACCGTGAATTCCTCACAGGCTGGACAGACTGTCTGCAATTACAACATTTTTGCAGGGCACGAAAACCATTTTCCACCAAACCCTGGGGACCACAGATGCCAGCCCTACCAGGGGGGCTGGAACTGTGATGCTTCCTGTCCTCCCCTGGCCAAGGGGCTGCTTTTTTTGATGGCTGGGCTCCAGAGAGGGCTGACTCGGCAGCCTTTGCATGCCTTATTATCCACACCGAGCTGAGCCACCAGGGATCGAGCCAGGGGGACCCCAGAGCTATACCCAAGTGCCCACAGGAGCGACAAGCACTGTGGCAGCCGGATGAGTTGCTGCCTGCCAGCCGTCTGCCTGCGTGCCCTCTGCTGCTCCCCAAGAAAGCTTTTGTCAGTTTGACATGCAGCGGGGTGGGGGGGACGTGAGCACAGGCAGCTGCCAGCCCCCGCCGCAGCTCCGCTAAGGCTTGGAAACTTGCTAAGTGTGTTTGAGCCTCGATGGCCAAAGGCGAGAAAAATAGGGGCTGTTTTTCTTTCCCAGCTGCTCCCGTCAGACAGCTGGTCATCCCTAGCTCCTTCCCCTGGCTCAAGCCCTGTGGACAGTCTCAGGCTGGCAGCTGCTGCAGGGTACGTGGTCCCCTGCCTGCTCCAGGGTGCCCGGGTGGCATTTCCTTCAGGACAGGGTACTGACTCTTCATCAGCCTTCAAGATCCCAAAGCCACGGCATCTCACCTCCCATAAAAGTGCCCAGACACCCACGACCTGGCTTCACACACACCCCCCTTGGACCCTGCAAGCAGAGGAGTCCAGCACAGTCAGTCAAAATGCCTGGACCCAAAAAGCAACTAAATACCCCTGGGGCCAGAGCAGCTATGCCAGGAATTCTCCAGTGGGCTGCCAGCCAAAAACATGAACTCCTCCGGCAGTGCGGTGCTAGGTAGTTTGAATTGGGTGTTTTACTTCCATCCCTATTTCTTTATCTCTTTTTTTGCCTTGGTTCTGCTCGTCGGTAGTCCAAGTGTGCTCATCCCTTCTTTGTAGTTCCTATATGCATGTGATGGACCCATATTTCCAGTGATCAAAGTAAGAATAAAACAGAGTTAAAGAGCTCGTATTGTGCAAGTGAGTAAACGTAAAGCAGAGAGCAAGGGAAAGCTCAGCCCTCCTTTGCTCCTTGGCGTGACTGTAGGTATGGGACCTTACAGCCAAAGTCTTCGGAGCTTGGGAAAACACGGGATTTGGGGACCTAACTGAAACAGAAGATGACAACAGAAAACCAAACTCTTAGCTCTGAGGCTCTGAGCTCAAAGGTGGGACCCTGAGTGCCATCGGGAGCAATTTCCTGAGGGAATTCACATCAGCCCCATCACAGCACTGTGTACAACCGAGCCCTTGCTGTATGTGTCATCCCACAGCAAGGGAAGAGATACCACTTAAGGCATCGTACAGATGTGGGGATTAACACCCGGATATCCCTCCATCCCAACAGAGAATCGGCCCTGCCAGAGAGCAGCACAGCCCTGCTGCTGTAACACTGACCTAAGATCTTCCGCTAAAAGTTTCCCTCCCCCAAAAATGCTGCATTTCAAAGCAATTCCTCCTGCCAGCATCTCTATTTATACAGTATCAAGCACTGATGCCATTTAACAATCCCCTCCCTTTTCTTGACATTAGCTTAAACTGCACTGCCAAATTAAGCAAACCCCCTGCCCAGCATATGTTATTTCTCATCTTTTTCTCCTCTCCCCCCAACCACTGCCACTACCATTCCTCAAAGGGACCAAGTACAAATAATTCAGCCTCTACCACTTGCACTGGTTTTAATCAAAGGTTTTGCCGGGTTTCTACCACGTGGGACACCTCATTAACAACTTCACACCTTTAAGAAGGAAAAAAAGTGGTGTTATCCATTTCAGCATCGCTGTGCTTAATGCTGGTACCCGGCGTTTTGCACCAGGGTCCCCTCCCGGGACAAGTTTTATTTTGGTGGGGAACAAAACAACAACAAGATAAAAAAGAAAAAAGCATTGCTGGGCTGAAAGGGCTTAGAGATCGGCAGGAGCGTATTCATCAGAAAGGAGATTAGACCCTAATGAAATTTGTCTTTGTGCATGTGTCTGTTTCTCTCTTTTTGGGGGGGGGGCTTTGTAAAAAGCCAGGCTTATTAAAATGCAGGGAGAACCCCACACAAAAGACATTTCTTAGGGTCCAAAGACGCGCTTATTAATGCAGAGGTTTTTGTACAGAGCATGCCAGATTCAGGAGATTTTGGGTATTGTTTGGGGAGAAGAAAGCAAGCCTCACTGATCATTTTCTTTTCCAGTTTTAATCACAGCAGCTGAAGCAAGCAGGTGCTGCGATTCAGAGCCCACAGAAAAGGGCAGGAGATGGGGGGGAAGGGAAACGTCACAGGGAAAAACTCATCTGCATGAGGGATTTTTACTATTTTGGCTCATTAAATTGCAGCGCAGCGGTGTTGTGTCCATGCTCCTAGTTTTCTCCATGAGGATGGCAAGTAGCTGCTGGGGAAGCATTGCACAGACACACCACCAGAAATCAAAGCCTGCTTCAACTGCCACAGGTTGGCATCAATAGCGAGCAATTTTAACCAAAGCATCCATTTTCCCACATACGCCTCTGATGATGCCAAACTGTTGGCACGGAAGAAAATAAGGGGTTGTGGCTGAGATACTGGTGTGGGGCACAACTCTGATTTCTTCCATTCATTTCAAAACACACCAGGGTCAACACCCTGCTGCAGCAAGCATGCATGATCGCTGGTGAGCAGCACCAACAGCAGCGTAGATGCATAGGGATGGTTTAGCTTAACAGGGTCTTAACCTTGGAAAATATGATGATGGCACTATGCACATGGAGCTTTTGCACAGCTGTTGAGGACAGAGCGACTACGACAATGATGGCAGCCCAAGCACACTGGCATGGGTTGGGGAAAAGGAGGAGAGGTACAGATTTGCCCCTGTCCTAAGGAGGACCTTGGTATGCCTCCAATAAAAGGTTTGCCTAGTCACTCACTCTTGGAAAAGCAAACCCAGGGGTGGGTTGTGCAAGGGGTTGGGACTCCACCAAGTCCTCGCTTACAAGAGGGGAAAGACTTGAAAACCTCTGCAAGGCACTTTCAGCGCTTCCCAGGACTCTCAACCTGAAGGGGAAAGCCCACATCTACCTTCCGGTTGGGAAACCTGCCCAAGGCTCCCGCTAACAAGTGTTTCTTGAGCGTGACTTGTTTGCTATTGGCAGCAGAGCCCTTGGGAGTGTTTACTCAAGAAGTGCAACAGTAGGAGTTTCTATTAACTAGCTTTTGACACTTTGACAACAGAGTTGGGTCCACCCAGCTGGCTTTTTTTCCACACTGCTTGCATGTTTCCACCTGCTACGCTATGAAAACTATGAGAAAAATCTCATGTGTTTTCTTATGAGATTTTTCCTTCTGAGAAAACATGAGAACCGGTGCCATGCTGCCTCAGCCGAGAGAAGAGCATACGGAGGGTAAGCACTGAGGAGGACACAAACGGAGGATCGAGCAGTGAGCCCTGGGAACCGACCAGCACAGAGAACTGATGGAAAAGCATCCCAGAAAGGCATGGCTGCAAACTCCCTTGGGTACTAATTTTTCTCTTTATGTTTGATCTAAGCTCACTGCAACAAAAAACAGCACTGATGCCGAGGATAAAATACCATGAGCTACCCCTGTTATTGAATAAGTCATATGAATTATGATTCTATGAAGTATCTGATGGTTATGTAGAAACACAAGTAATGACAATAAAATTCACTGTAAGCATGTTACAGAACATCACCCAAATTGTTCTGCAGAGCCCCAGCAACAGTCACAGCGCATGCTCAGCAATGCCATCCCATTAAGATATAACAAATTTGTGGGTTATATTCACTTATGTCTCCAGTCAAACTTCTGCCAACATCTGCTTCACCTCTTGCAGGTGCAAGAGCAGAGCAAACCATAGCAAACATCTTTGTTTATTTTCTAAAAAAACCTGCCATCACCCACCCATCACTGCCAGCCCGACAAAGCACCCCACGGGTGAGGGAAGAAGAAAGCTGAGGCTGGGGTAAAATTGCTTAATAAGTCTGATTGTTTTCACCTTTGCTCAGAGGATATTTTAATGTAGATCAGATGGACTGAGTCTGGGGAAAGGAGTTCAGCTCAGAGAAGCAAGAGCTTCTCCCCCTGAGGCTGACAATGGCTCAAGACCTCACAAAACCTTTATTGTTATTGTACTCTTCATATTGCAGCCCTGCTTGAGTGGCCCCCTCAAGCTAAGGCCCCCAATTTGCAAGAAATTGCACAAGCACATAGAAAGACATGTTTCCCTGACAGCTCGCGTATAGGAAACACTTCAGTGGATCAAAATTTATAGGATAATAGCATAAAAAAATGCCTGGGATAGTTCAACTCTCATCGTGCTGGGTGCAGTAAAGGAGGGACCTCTCGGTCAGACCTGTGGCCAGCAGCGTACAGGACAGGCAACAGAGCTCCAACGCTAAGGAGCATCTTTGACTTGCTTTTGTACAGGTAAAAGGAGGATCAGCTGCCTGGCAAAAGCCATATAACATCTTGGGAGGATGTTTCCCACCCCAAAGCACGCAGACCTTGGGAGTTATGCTAAAGTGTCAATTAAAAGACTGAGGTTTTAAAAATGGTGCATGATTTGCATGGGGTTCATCTGCTTTTTGAAGGTCACCTTTTCTAGGTTTTGTTCAGCACAGCAAATGGAGGGTCTTTGTAAGAGTTAATAGGATACCACAGGGCTCCGGACAAAATCATGAGGACCAACAATATCATGTCTGGTCCAAGTAACTCAAGCCCTGCTAAGTCCCTCTCTCACAGGGAAAGGGTACAGATAGTAACACTGAATATCTGCCAATTTAAAATGGATATATATTTTTATATATATATATGGAAGAGAAATATGTATACTCTCATATATATATAAAAACAAAAAAAATCACAGACCCGTGGAACTCATTGCCACAATATAACTGATTTTAAGATTTTATCCATACTCAAAGAAAGGATGGATATTTATGATAGGAGCTTAGTCATCCCAGCTGGGGATTTCTCCACACTTCAAGGAGCACATCAAGCTCCATCCATCCACAGGCAGGAAGAAATGTTGTTTGTTAATCGCCACTGTGGGGATTATTTCCACCTTCTCCTTGAGGCTGCCAGCTAGTGGCTGTGGGAAGCCAGACCAGGTAGACCACCACCACTTGACGGCCCCGACCAGATGCACTCCTGGGTTGCTTTCAGGCCCCAAGCCCATCCCCAGCTCCAACCACCCACGTTACCCGGCCCCACAGCCCACCAGATGGTGCTCTCGGTATTGGTTAATACCGAGTTAACCTATGCCTTTTCCTTCCACTGAGAAACTCCAGCACAGGTGCGGTGTGGAGAAACACCACCAAGAGCAACAGATTTCTGCACTTTCCTAGAGCACCAGCCAGATCGTGTGGCTTCATCCCAGGCGTAACATGGTCCAAAAACCAGAAACACATTTTTGAAGCATCTGGAGGAGATGGTGGGTTATGGGTGCTAGCACGCGCCTTCAAGCCCAAATGCAATGTGTGGGCCTTTGGCTGTACCACAGTGTTGAGCCAAAGCACTGGGAGAGATGCGAGAAGCAAAGGCGGTGGGGAATGTGAGCATGCCCCAACACTCAGGACATCGTTCCACATGCCAATGGACCTGTGAGTGCATTGGAAACCCTCTGGTCCATCGTTTCTTGAAGGTCTCCTCCATGGGACCAGTTTCTTGAGCTTTTCTGGAGTGATACCCCACAGCTGACAGAGCTGGCTGGGATGTCAGTGGACGTTGGTATTTCTGCTTGCTAGAGACACGAAATGTTTTCTGTTTGAGGGCAAATGTTGTAATAGAAGGGAGAGGTTGCGCAGGGCTGTCAAGGGATCTCCATTGCCCAACGTGATCAGCTTGCACCAACATCCACCAGCTGTGAGTTTTGATGAACTCTGAGGTCCCTTTCAGCATTAGTTTCTCCCCAATTTTCTACAAAAGGAATGTCTGCAGTTCCCATGCCCTTTGCAGACTGCGATGCTCATAATTACACCAGGTCCGGAGAACTGGGCTAATGTCAAAGGGCTGATCCTGAGGCTGTTTCTTTGGCCCAGCAGGATGGACTGTTTTCTTTCCGTGTTTCCGGCTTAACGAGGCTTTCTTTAATTTCTCCTTAATAAAACTTGGGGCAAAGGGGAACATTTCATGTGCAGTTAAATAAAAACCAGAAAGCGTACCATACTGGCTGACTTCCTAAAAACTAAGTGCATTTTCTACAGTCATCCATGGGACGTCAGCAATGAAATAAAACCTCAAGCACAGAAGCCTGACGGCTAAGCAAACCGGCAGCTAACTCTGCGGCTTTTGTTTTTTACCAGTAATGTATTTTTATCGCTGAGAAGCCGGAAAAGGGAGAGCATTAAAGGTTGCCTGCATGGGTAGACGGGAGCATGCTGGCCATTTACGCCTGTAATGAGTTTTGCTGCCTCTGAGCAGAGCACAGGTAATAACAGATCATAAAGTGGTTTTACCACCCTAATTGCCAGTCTCTGAAGGTTACTAAAAGCCCATTCAAATGAGCATGGTCAGATCTGCCTAGCTGTTTTGAAATCACCGCTTTCTTAATGGTTTAGTGGAAACCTCATTTCTCCTCTCATTGAAACGAGTGAAAATCAGGAGTGGAGTAAAGGGAGCCAACCTGGTTTTGTCCAGGAGAAGAGTCTGGCCAAAATAACTTAAATTTGTCTGATGATGCTATTCGTTTGCTTCATCCAGAGCCGTCCCATCAGCTCGTTGACTAGTTATAAAACTTCCCTGTTTTATGAAAACTCCTTATAAAGCATCTCCACGTTGGACAGGGTTAATCCAGCCCTAGGATGTGTTTTTCAAGTGTGTCCTGACTGAGGTTAAACCATAACAAAGCGTCATGTCTGGAAAACACTCCGGGGCTCAGGGCCCCTTGCTGGGTGGAAAGAGCCACCACTGTGCCCCAAGGGCTGAACCTCCCTGTGGCAAAGAGGATGCCAACCTGGGGGTGGGGCTGATGGAGGCTCTGGGGATGAACAGCCCCCACTCCCCTTGCTCCCCCATGCAGGAAACTGCCCAGAGAGCCACAGGTGGATTATCTCTAGTGGGAAAAAAAAAAAAAAAATCCACCCACCAATATGCAGTAGTGCTGGAGATGTCTCCAATAGCCTTTATTACAGAAACCCTCTGATTATACCACTGTGCCCCAAAAGGGCCTGAGAAGGTGGGTAACACTCTGTAAAAGAGAAAAAAGCCTCCGACACATTTGCTGCTGTGGTTTCAGTGCCATGTTTTGCTGCCTTTCTATGGGATGTGGAGAGCGTCGCTTCCCAGCCTACCTTCCCCCATCCCCCTGAGCTGGCATAAGCTTACCCTTCAAACCTCCACCACGACCAAAAAGTGCTTTTTCTACTCAGCTTGGACCAGAGTTTCTCCTCTTTGACCCAGCCGCTGAGGGACGGGGAAGAATTGCACTGATTTGGTGGGTGTCCTGGCATGGCTGTGGATGTTAAAGACTGCTTTGCCTCGCGGTTTCTCTGCTCCCTCATAGAGAACCAGGGCACATCCCCACCCAAATGGAAAGCAGCATCACTGCAGCAAAGTCGGTGCATCAATATTTTGCTTCAAAATTTGGCTCCCGAGAACGGAGCGGCAAAGTGCAGGGGATAAAATTGCTTAGGTGTGAGGTGCATGAAGCTCCTTGAAGACTTGTTAATAATTTTAGGAAACAAAATAGATCCGCATGGAGCAGTCTATCTTTGGTCTTGCATTAGCAGACAGGCAGGAGGGCTACATGGTCCTAAGACATAGCCAGAAGGATGTATGCAGTGTTTGGCCTGAGGGAAGATGTGCAGCTGGTTAAGAATGAGATGTTAAAAGCACCAAGAGGTCAGTGAGATTAAGGACTCAAGCTTGGACTTGTCCCGAAGGATGGTGCCCAGGGCCTTGGACCACCTCTGCAGCGCCCTTGATGTGGGGCAGGGTGTGCACTTCTACGCATTTTATTCAAGAACTGTTTCACCTTTTGAAGAACCATCTTGTGCACATGCCTTTTCATTTACAGCCAAAAAGAAAAATTGAAAAAAAAAGCTGCATTTCAATTGTTCATTTAGCGCTTTGATTTATCTCCATTTTCCTTGCCTTTGTCTGTGTGGGAATGTGCATTTGTGGGAACGCATAATATATTTTAATGTTTTCTGCAGTTGTTTAGTGCGTCCCCTTCTGAAGCCTTATGGACCACCATGGGCTGAGAAACTGGGATGGAAGATCCAGAGAGACAGCCTCGTGCAAATCCAGTGTCATCCCTTTGAAGTCCTTGGGGCTTCCACAGCAGCCAGAAGTAATTAGTGAGAGAAAGGAATTGCAAGAGCTGTGCTGGCTCGCCGTCAACGCTTCCCGCTGACTTTGAATAAAGCAGAGCTGAGCCAATACCGAGCACTGTTGGAATTACGACACCAAACGTCCAACCTATTTATCAAGCACGCTGCGGGTCTCGGAGACAGCTCTCTGCAGCAGGACTCATGCCATCGACCTCACACCGCTTTAGTACCAAAACTACTTAGCCAAAATACACCAGCCGTTCAGGTGCTGTGGCCGAACTAGGCTCACTGTCACTCCTACACCACAGTCCCTTCAAGTCAGGGTGGCTGTAGGCTCCGTTTTCCTTAACAGACCAAGTTCAAGGAAGATCAGCACAGCGACCAGCACAAGCAAGAATTACCAAGTGACTTTATGCAGCTCCTAGACTTGCAGAGACAGTCAGTACCAGATAATCAAAATGCTCCTTCTTACCTCACTGAACTTCTTGATCTGTTGACTGCTCCCTCTGCCAAGGGGTGCTGATCCTCAGCGACCAGGACTGCTCCTCCCTCTCGCTTCATGCAAGGGCTTCTGCTATATGATTTGGTATTTCTGCTTGCCCTTGTCTCTGCTCTCTATAAAGCAAAGTGGGTAAAATGAAAGACACTTGCCTATTGCTTAACTAGCCAAGTCTCCTGTGCCTTCCCCATTAATGGACGCTCCCCATAGTCGGAGATGTCACCTTCCCAGAGATGCTTTACATGCCTGGGAAAATCCCTCCTCCACCACTGAACTGAGGTCAGGTCTGTAGGGTGCCTGGAGGAGATTACTTTGGGGATATTTTGGAAGAAAAGCAGAGGAATTTTAAATTTGCAACCTGGAAAGGTACAAGTACTCTTCTTGCTTTTTCCCCTCTAGGCATAGCTTTGAGAAGCACATTCCTCTACCTCTGTTTTTCTTCTGCTATCTTGCTTTTTTTTCTCCCCCTCTTGTGCCCCCCCGCCTTCTTCCTCCCCCATTATCTCTTAGCGAAGTTACTATTTTCCATGGCAAAGACTGTGGGCATCACCAAGGTCAGAAGGGACCTCAGGAGGTCTCTAGTCCAACCTCTTGCTCAAAGCAGGGCCAGCCTCAAAGCTGGATCCCAAGTTTTGTGTGTGGTTATCAACTCTGCATGATAAAGAGGAGCACAGACGTGACAGCAAGCTGTGTTTGGGGCAAACCACTAAAAATCCCAGAGCAGTTTTTCAACAGTAAATTCTGATTCATCCAAAATCATTTGACTTGCAGGAAAATTTTGATTTTGAAGGAGTTGGACAGCAAAACCTCAGAAACATTTAAGTTTGAACCCAAAAGCTTCATTTCAGCTTTCTCATGTTGGTTATTCTACCCTTTCCTTCTGTTCTGACACCTGTGTTTTGTATCAATTTACCTGGTGTTTAGACTGAAACTAAATGGTCCGCTTCAATAAGGTCACTCCCATGTTTCTGACTCTACATTTCACAAGAACTTCCGCTCAGTGAAAAAACTTTGACTTTTCTTCCTGATCTGGAACAAAAACAAATAGAAAAACGTCAGAAAATTTCATTCCATGTGACAAGAATTTGACTTTCTGGACAGCTTTCATTGCTGTCAAGAAGGGTGGCTGGCTAAGACAGCTCATGAAAGCTTTGAAAGTTCATACAAAGGCTCTAAGCTGGCAACGAGTCCCCCAGTCCTTGCATTGACTGCCAATATCGTGTGGATGGGATTTTTCAGGGTCCCCTCAAAGAACTGAATATATGGCTCCCAAGACGCCTGAGGTCTCTAGTTCTGCTAGGCTTCTTCTGAAGAGTCCTAGCCCTTTTTTTTTTAATTCTGCTTTAGATAACCGGAGTGGGCCTCTCACTCATGGGAAGCATTGTTAAATGTGTCACCTCCCACCAAGAGAAGCGAAGAAGGGGGTGGGGAAAGCCACATGAAGATATTAAAACAAGAAACTGGAATGTCTACAAACTGCTCGGAGAGTTCATTCTTAATTCACATATCCCTATTTACTATTGAAAATGGCTATTTAGCTATTTATGGCATTGTAAGCAATCACTCTTCGTTTCTGCTTAGCCTCAGATGGATGGTTGGCCCATAGGTTTCATGCTGTACTTAAGCAGGACAGAAAAAAAAGAGAAGGTATAGAAGTGAACAGACCTTTTTGGATGGTCACATCTGGTCCCCATGTGTAAACCCAGCCTCGTGGAAAGCCTGCTGATAGAGAAAAGCTGCATGCTGTGGTTCTAGACAAGCTTCTTTTATAGATACATTATATATATACATACACATCCATTTTATATATGTGTGTAAATATATATATACAGATAGATATTGAGCAAGAAAGAGCTTCCAATATTTTCTTTTCTGAAGCTCGCAGAACCCACTTGGCCAGATGTGGACCACTGGGCAGCACTGATTTATTGTGAAGCAAGGCTGCTATTCCTGTTGTGCTGCCGGATGGTAAGAGGCTGGGGAGCAGAGAGGAACTCTGAATACCCCTGAGTTTGGCAGGGAAGGACCTGGGACAGAAAGCAGGACCTACGTGAAGTGTTGGATAGGTTTATGTGAACTTTCTAACCCACGTCCTTCTGCAGAGCACAGGTCCTGGGGATGGGCAAGATAAACACTTTGCCATCCAGCCAGATCCACCAGCCCGTGCCCCTGCTTTTCAGTCATCTTGCTCTCATCAGCCGGGGAAATCCACACCACCAGCTGCAAGGCCGTTTTTTTTAAGGCCACTTTAATGCTGACACCCCTTTTCTTAAGACCAGAAGCCTCTCCTTTCTCCATCTCCATGGCAGAGTTGGTATCTTCTTTCCTTAGCACTCCAGGACCCCGATCTCGACTGTGACAGAACAAATAATGCTGCTGGGATGTTACGGCTAATCAGCAGGACATCTTTAACCTATTATTAATTTGGATGGCAAACAAAATAAACAAGAACAAAACCAACTTGTCTCCTTGCTCCAAACATTCGTCTCCCAAGGAACCCATACTCAATACGATATTAAGAAGGGAGCAAGCCATGAATGTGTGAACACTGCCGATGACCTGGTGCTTTGCTGAATTAGGGCCAACAGCCTCCTAATATTAAATCCTTGTCAGAGGAGAGATCGCTGCTGGGACTGAAATACACTTGGACGGGATAAACTGGAGCATGAAACGGGCACTTGAAGGAGTATTTTCACTTGGCGAGACCGTAGATTTGTTCATTGCAAGTCCAAAAGGGATCCACATATTTCTGTAAATTGGAATTTTTGTGGCAGTCCGGGGGGAAGCGGGATAAAGCACTTATTTCCCTTTTTGGTTTCATGTTGGAAATGGGTGTCTGACGTCCCTGCGCCTTTCTGAACCCTCGTCCTCAGGAAACCTTCTGCATGGCCCCATCCAGTGACCCCTGAGAATTAATCCTCCCTGCCATGCAAATGCACACATCAAAACCCAATAAACCAGCCCTGAGCTAGCAGTTACATTTGGAAGAGCACATCAAGCACTGAGCCAAGTGATCTCAAGTGATGGAGCAGCCTCCAGCCCCCAGGGCAGCTGACTCAGGAGCTATTTACACTCCCACTATCAAAAACATTTCATCTCATCCCCCAGTTCTCCACGTGCCATAGCTTGGAGGAGGTTCACAGCCTTCCCTGTGGAGGGAGCAGCTCCTATGGATGCCATGAATCCTCACCCCAGCCTTTGGGAATAGCTAAAGACATCAGCATGAGCTCCTGTTTCCCCACTGCCATACAACAGAATACACTGGGTGCTGCTACCCTGGGAGATACTTTTTGGTGGGATGGGGATGCCACAACCCAGCTGCTGCCCTTTGCAAGGGCAGGGATCTCACCAATCTCCTGTTTTCTAAACCCAAAATGGGATGGGTTGAAGCATGCGCCAGCTCTTTGCAAGCCCAGGGGACAAACTGGTGTATATTGAGACTCACGTGGGAAAGAGGATGGACAGAGAGTAGAAGGGGGGTTGGCAGTTGGAAAAGAGTGGAAAAATGAAAAAATATAGTGGAATTGGTGGGAAATATTACAAAACACCACCCCCTTCCTTCCACAGCCAGTGACTACAAGACTTTCTTCCCCATCTATCACATTAGCTGGGATTTTTATTCACCAACCCATCCTCAAACTGTGCAGTAACGTCTTGGGGCAGGATCCCTGGAGGACTGGGTCTGAGTGGGCTAGTTTGTGATGTGCCCAGCAACTTGCTCCGACATGGCGATGCTTGCCTTACATTCGCATGCACCAAAGGACCAGCCTGCCTGCAAGGCATTTTCTCCATCCCCGGCAGCTCTTTCATGCTCCTGAGCTAGTCTGCTACGGAAACTGGGTCAGGAATTCACATCAGCGAGGATGCAGGCTTATCCATCATCTGCTTTTTCGGGAGAACCCCGCTCACAGTACCTCTTTGTCCCATATCGGAGCAAAAGGGCCCAGGACTGAAAACCGACCTGCTTGTCTCTGCTGGAAAAAGATTGTCACATCTTCCTGTGAAAAGCTGCCACTTTGAGGCCCTGATTTAAACTAGAAACCTTTTTTTGCCCTGCTTTTTTAAAGGACTTGAAAATGATCTTTCAATCAGGGAGCGATAAATACCAATGAGTCTCACATATTTGCATTAGAAGCTGCCATTTGTTGTAGAAGCAAAGAAAAAAATCCCAATACATGCTCAAAGCCTATATTGTCCCCCCAGCAATCTCCAGAATGGTTTTCAACATTTTCTTGAAGTTTTACAAGTCAAATCATTCTAGTCTGAAATACTGTATTTCTGCAGCACCTACCGATACTGAACATGCTGTTTAAACAAGACTGCTCATGCTCATAAGTGAGCAACATGTATTAGTTTCTGCTGGCTTTTTCCAGGGACAGGAGCGTGGTTCCTCAAGGGCATTAAAATAAACATCTCCTGAGTGTTTGCCCTTTTTCTGTACTACAGAACACCAAGTAAATGACCGAAAAAACCATGTTGTTAAGAAGTTACGTAAGTATTACATTTTCTTTTCTTTAGATCAGGCCATAACTCTTGCAGCAGGGGGAAATTTCTGTGGCTAAAAATGATAATGAGAACCAGGGTTTGAATAAATGGTCCTTACAACCTAGGATGGGTGTGTTTGCAGCATGGTGTGGACCCTCTGGTTGGGAGTAGGGGGCTTCTTTGGGAGTTCATAAGAGGTGTGCTTTATTCATATGAAAATTTCTTTGCATTTCCAAAGAACACGTGCAACTTTTTCCACTTTTCTCTAGCAGTAAATTTGACTCAACCGAAAGCAGAAGCAATTGGGTTATGCAGAACGTACATAGGAGTTGAAAAGATGTCAGGTTTCCCCCCTGCTCTACGCTATGCACAAATCTGGAAATCAGTGGTTTGCAAGATAGAGAAATTCCTGGGGATCATCCAAAATAAAAGTCATTTTCCCATTATAAGCGGACTGAAACTAGAGCTGCAAATCCAACCCTCTTAAAAACTGAGCTGCGGTTTGGGTGAGACGCCCTGAATCTGGATCAGTTGAACTCCCATTTTGATGTGGGAACCCAAATCAGATTGGTTTCATAACACTGTTTCAGATGTGGCTGAAAAACTCATGCAAGCGACGGATCTTCCAATGTTTTCCTGCTTGCAAAATGGCTGCAAGTCCTGGTTTGAGCCAAGAAGCATGAGTACCACTAGCAAAAGCTGTCAGCATCAAGTCTAGGACCATTTTTCAAGGAAATTAGGAGCCTTTCTGAAACCTAATTCCCAACCAAACTACACCACAGCAGCTTTCCATACCTTTCTTGGAAGCTAGCTCAAGCACAAAGTTTTGCATCCCTTTGGAAAGATGGTTTTGGAGGCAAGCATTTCCTTCGGTTGCTTGGCTCTCTTTCCAGTAACTGCTGTTAATGTTGCAGTCTGTTTTGCAAGCTGCAAAACATTTCCCAGCTGCAAACTGAGCAAGTTTTAATTACTCACATAATTTTGCCTGGAAGGGAAGAGCCAACTGTATTAATCAGATAATGAGAGCAATTACTCCGAATACCATACTCCCAAATACACAAGCCAGGGCATGATCTCAAAAAATAAACCTAAAGCACTATATGGATTATATGAATGCGCCATAAAACAAAGAAAAGTTTACTTTGGAGCCTTCTCTCCTACTTTGGGTCTTACATACCCTTAGGGCTGCCTGAATATAACCCCATTACTTCTCTTTCCTCCCTCCCCAGCCCCTATCTCTTCAACAA
The DNA here is from genome assembly GCF_000699105.1 of Pygoscelis adeliae. Taxonomy (NCBI): domain Eukaryota; kingdom Metazoa; phylum Chordata; class Aves; order Sphenisciformes; family Spheniscidae; genus Pygoscelis; species Pygoscelis adeliae. Next base: position 2,894,404 of record NW_008824414.1, on the reverse strand, counting down.
AGACCTTCGCCAAATAATACTTCTAGCTGTATCTGAAGGATAAAGCATACAAAGCTATAGTACATTCAAATAAAGATTGGAAATCATTTCCTTACAGGAAGGAGCTATCCCAGTTTGTCTTCCCTTCCTTTTGATTATACAGCTCAGATTAGGGATAGTCAGGAAATTACATCGTCTTCGGAAAAATAAAAAAAAAATAGAAGAGAAGAATACCAAGGAAAAGGAAATTTTTTCATTTCCTGCCAAAAACAATCCCACAACTTTTTTGAGGTTTCAAAGGCTCGGTTACATTTCTTTCTTTTTTTTTTTTTTTTGGTAAAGTTTTACCATAATGAATACCACTTTGCAGATGCCCTTGTTTTTAAACAAAACATGGGTCACTGTAAGAATGTGCATCCATTTTCTTCCAATTCAATATTTTAATATTGAAGACACATGGATACTGATGATGGAGCCAACAAAAGCCAACATCTGCCCCATGATCTAGAGTAGGTCCTGGGGCACTGCTGAGAGGACTAAACTTGGCTCTGTGCATTTATGACCGAAGGGAGGAATTTTTGGCTTTTATAGGAAAAGTTTATCCCTCGTGCTTTTTGGTGATCAACTGACCTAGGGAAAAGCACATTTGTCACTGCAGTGTGTGACCTTTTTTGGTTTTTTTAACCTGAAAAGCAAGCAGGCTTTGCATCCTCTGAGCAAAGGTAAGCCTTTCTAGGTAATAAAGTAGGAAAAAGAGAAATCGCCATGAAACACGTTGTGCCTAAACACAGAATCTATGATTCTATGATCAATCAACCATCGATCAGTCAGCACGGACAAACCTATTGTCTTACCTCTGCTCCTGACAAAACCTGGTGGGGAAGAGGGAGAGAGCAGAGCTTTCTGATGGATGGAGATGAAACGCAGCTGAATTATTTACTTCCAGTATTAGATTAACTGCACTATGGGAATGACGGAACCAGGTAGTTAAAATACGGTCATCAAAATGATTTATGTTTGGCTTTTGTAAGAAGATATTATATGACAGGCTATACCACGCTTAGTTTAACTCGACCTGAATGGTCTTAACGCTACTGATTTCTTGCAGTTTACACATATATATGATTTTTCTTTTGTACAAATGTTGCAAAAAAGCAAGCCAGTTGTGTGCTTCTGCAAATAGGATCTCTTGGCTCTCCATCACCCACTCGTAATAATTTGCAGCCATCACCTCCACAGGCCCATGAAATCTGCTCAGAGATGGTCACTCAAATCTTTACGGCAGAGGCAAACTTGGCCCCAGTTTTTGGAGCTGAAACTGCAGAAAGGCAGGACAAGCCCCCTGCAGAAAGTGAAATGAGGGCAAGCCATCAGCACTGAGCTGGCAAAGGAATAAATCTTCCTTACAGAGATAATCAGATGAGTCTCGTCTGACAATACAAACTCAAGGGCGGCACACGCGAGGCTGGCTGCACATGGGAGAACCAGGAGCAGCGGGGACTGGAAACACAGCGAGGCTCGTACACAGCACCCATTCGTGCTGATCCGCAGGGGATCAGACCTCAGTATAATTCCCCGATGGGACTATGCACAGTGTTTGCCTTCAGACCTTTCCCTCCGGGCAGTAACCATTTGTATACCATAGCCTTGTTTACATCCAGCCTTAAATACATGCACCGACACATGACAGGAATTAATTCCTGATGCGTAGCTGGCAAAGGGGATGCTTTTACCCCCAGACATCAAAACCTCTCTTATTGAGGCTGAGCACAACACCGGCGAAAAACCATTAAAGCATATCCAAAATTTCTGGCGACATGATCACTTTTCCATGTGTAGGGCAATGAATTTCTCTGACATAAACCACGATGCCCTTTAAGAGCAAGGTACCGCTTTCACTGCAAACCGCTGGGGAGGCAGAGCGAGCTCAGCGAGCTCCCAGCTGGGCAGCAGAACAGGAGAGAGCAGCTCCCCAACTTTCTGATCAACTTTCCTGGCTTAAGCTTTTGCAGCTGTCCTACACTTGAAAAATATACACCCAAAACTTTTGATGTTTCTGCTGCCTTGCCCTTTCTAAGGAGAGGAATGCGGTCTGAGCATCCCAGTCCTGTGGAAGAGGGATGCCCCATCTCACAGTTTACCTGTGGGCAATCCCATTCGCTGTGGCTTTGGGAATGGTCCTTTAGTGTTTCTCTGTAAAAGAAACACTCTCCATTTTGTGTTTATCATTGTATTAAGGCCCATGCTTTGCTGGGTGTCCAGGGCTGGTGGGGGATGCAGCTGCCTGAAGGGGGCTGGCTTGTGGCTGAGGTGCTCTCCCCAGCTGGCTTCTCTCTGCAAAGTGTTCCTTCTCACTCAAGGCTCCAGTGGGATGCTTTGTTATCACTTGTATTTGGGGGAACAACAGCAGCACAGTGACTACAAGTAGACCCTTTCTTGCCAGGGCAGCAGGTGCCAGCCATACTGGGGAAGGAAGGCACAAGAGGGAGAGATTTCACATCAGGAGCTGCAGAGAAGCCACCAAGTCTTCCCTATCCCTTCTTTTAATTTTTGCCCTAGCATGAAAACGACTGAACTGAGAGGGGCCTCTTGAAACAGCAAGGCAGAGGGGAGCAATCGCTCTTGAAGTCCCGCCTTGTGGGATAAAGTTTCTCCCTGCAGCTTATTTTCTTGCCCAAGGGCTGCACCAGCCAGACCCTCCCTGTGGTCTTCAGGCTCCACGCGTGGCCACACGCGCCCTTTCGGAGAGCAGCCCCGGCCCTCTGACCCCACCCTGGTTTTACACAGCTTTGCATTAAGCCTCGGTAATCTATAAAACACCTGATTCAGCAGAGAAGGTGATTTCCCAGAAAGGAAAACGCACTGATGCCAGCATGGTGCTGTGACAGGCAGCAACGGCATGGCATCAGCGTGGCAGAGACATGGGACGGCATGGCACGGTGGCTTGCCCTCCCCGAGCAGTTCCCGCCCCTCCCCCACCCCTGCTGCTGCAACCCACCACCCAAACAACCCCTTTCAAGAAGCTCCTGGTTATTAATTTTAAATATCCCTCCCCAGGGAGCGCTCATTAGATACGAATCTTAGAGCAACAACCAGCAAAGTCCTTGAGAGCTTTGGCGTACGGGCGTTTGAGACAGGCTGGAGAAAACCCGTCTCTCATCCCCAGTCTAACGAGCACCTTCAGACCAGGGGGAACACGAAACATCAGTTTGTTTTGATCTTCAGTAATAACAAAAGAAAACAAAGCCAGGAGCATGGCGGAGGGTCCCCAGTGTCAGCAGGGAAATAGGAAGGGGTCAAAGCAGCGTCATTAGCAAAACAAGACACCACACGCCGGCTCCTGCGTCCAAAGCAGGGTGACCAAGCCGGGGAAGCCCTTCTGCCTCCATCACCTCCAGGAGGAGCCCGTGGGGGTCCCAGCTCCATCCCAGAGCTGCAGGACCCTCACCGTGCCGGCAGCCCCTGCATTGTCCGCAACGACCTGATCACCACTCTGCTGCAACGGAGACAAATCTGCTTTCACATAACATCCCAACACAGCAAATATTTTTAGCTAGCTCTTCAGTGGGGTAAATCAGTGAGGCTTCTAAGTGTCAGGGGAGCCACGGGGTTACTTCTGATCTGGTGACACAGCTCGTCATAACCTCATTTGTCTCTTTGAAACATCAGCACCACACAATAAATCATGCTACGTTAGCTATAGAGCTAACCATTGCTTCACCTCCTGATGGCCAGAAGATGACAGTTTTACAGCAAACACCCTGCTGCCTTTGACCCGCGGGCTGTGTGCCCACTGTGGCTCATCTCCCAGAGCCCTCGGGCGCCCCCCGCCCAGGGCAGGTCCTCCCCGGGAGCAGCCCCTTGGTGCCCAGCCACCCTTGGTTCTCACTCCCGATCCCAGCCAGTCCTTTTTTCAATGGGTCATTTGCCACGTCCTGACGCTACCAGGTTGGCATGCAAAACATCTAAGCCGTCTTTTAAAAGTTCAGCCTTTAAATCCTAAAAATCTTGCCAAGTAGAGGCTGAATTTCCATATCCATCAGAAACTATTTCAGCTGCCTCCTGGGGCAGGCAGAAGCCCATCCTGCAACGCCTTGAGGACCACAGAGAAGAGCTCCTACCAAGGCCTGGGCACCATCCATCCTAACATCATCACCCAAGAACAGCTGGAGCACTGACACATACTTGCAAAACTTTTTTTTCCCCCTACTTTATACATCTGATTTAATATTATATATTAATATAAATATTATTTAATATTCCACCCCTCCCTTCGAGTAGCATCGTGTCCTGTAAAATATATGAGCTGTTAAATAGCAGCGGTTTCTTGACCTTCTCTGCATCACTCACTATTTCATAAACCCCACCAAGGCACCCCTTATTCTGCTCCTCACTAAATTAAACAGCCCTAATCTGTTTAACCCCCTCCTCCTCTGCCTGTGGAAGATTTTCCATGTGTTGCTGGCAGCTCCTGGCACACAAGGACGTTCAGGGAGGGGACGTGGCAGGGACTTCAGTTTCACGAAAAGGATGGGTTTGGCAACCCTTCAGTCCCCCGTGGCTGCTCTGTCAAAAGTATTTTGCCATGCAGCATCCCTATAGCTGAGGGAGAAGAATATTTTCCTCTTCCACACTAATTTTCTCTGGTTTTCCACTAAGAAACAAACCAGTTTTTAAAGAATGAAATGAAAGCAAAAGCAAAATGATTCTGCTTTTCTCACAAATCCCCCTTCCCCTTTTTCTTGTAGGGAGATGGAAAATTATACAGGAGGTGGAAGGAAAATAAGGAAAAAAGTGTTATTTAGAATAATACTTTTTCCACATGAAAAACTGAAAAAACCCCCAACTTAATCAAAAAGAGCTGAATTGCCATGCATCTCCTGGGATCACCTCATCCCTCTAAGCCTCCTGCCCTGCAGTGATTCAGATATTTGCACGCCTGCTCATGCTGCAGCCTTTGGACTTTCCTGCAGTACAACGGTTTAAACTGAAAAGGCAGAGGTTGCAGACAGAGGAAGGGAAGGAAAGAGCGAATTGGATCCCTCCAAAGATAAATACTGCCTTGTGGAAACTCAGATGGCTGTAAGCCTCTCGCAGCTCATTGCTCCAGAGCAAATGAGCTGGTGGTCTCTATTCAACGATGGGCAAACATCCAACCTCCAGACACCCTGTCCCAAAACGACAGCAGCTGTTGAACGTCCTAGCAGTGTCTGCTGGACAGGGAGAGCACACAGAGATGGGACACATGCACAAGCCCTGTCCAGCCCCCGGGGAGGGCAGAGGAGGCCAGTGCTATTTTGGTAGTGCACAGTAGCCCACAGCATGATGAAGATGGTCCCCTGGATGCATGCCAGCCATTCCCTTGACAAAATGCTGCTTTTCTTTAAAGGGTAACAGAGCTTCCCAAAAGAAGTGCATGCAAAAGAAATTAAGGATTAAGTTCGAGACCAGGCAGGATCTCATCAGCCCAGCTTAAATTCTGATGTCACATCCAATTGGCCTTCATCCCAAGATGGGATGTGCAACTCAATCAAGTCAAGCTCCAGCACATCAGCGGGGTGGGCTGTCCCACCTCTGACAAGGCAACACCCCCAAGATCACACCACCAGTGGACAGGCTAGCACTGCCTACGGCTCTTGGGCCAAGCTGGTGATAGCTGCTGCATCCATCCATGAGACACTACCGAACAACTGGAGTGATTTTTCCAACCTGTCACCAATCTATTTCTCAGTGTATGGGGATTTCCGTAACTTTTCACGCATATGGAGATTTTATTTTTCCCTTCTTTTTCAATTACATGTTTCATTAACTGCCTGCACCTCCTGATTGGCTGATGACTGAAGAAATGAAGAGGGAAATAAAGCAATGATCTATTACCATTTACAGCTGCCATGGGATGATGCAAAACTTAATCAGTTGTTTGTAAAATGCTTTCAGTAGCAGGGAAAAAAAAATGGAAAAAAATAGCAATCCCTTGCTGAAGATAATTTCCACCCCATCTCCCTCTCAATTCTCTTTCAAAGAAATGCCTAGGGAAGTGGAAGTCCTTGAAGCGTGTCCCACTCATGACAGCTCTAGGCTCTCTGCTAAAGAAGGCTCCCAAACTCCTTCCAGCAATGTCATCGCTATTGGGCCTTCCTACTGGTCACCAGACCATAGGTTCACTTTTCTTCTGGCCGCACAGAACCCCACTGCTGGCAAAAGAGCCACCCTTGAAGACCAGAGGGCCAGGAGATCTCCCTCTGGGTTTGCTCAGCAGTGAAGCATGAGCCATGGTAGGCTCTCAGCAAGACATGGTGTTATTTGTATCAGAGACCATGCTCTGAAGTCAATCCTTTCAGCCTTCCCTTGGTTTGCCTTCAGGTTCAGAAGTCCTCTTTGGTCAGCTCTGCCCATGACAGATGGGTTTAGTCAGCACTTCTCGGATGGGCTTTTTGAGGACAAAGCCGCCAGCCCCATTTCTGACAAGACCAGTCCAATAAGATTTGTTGACCTGATGCAATCCTGCCGGGACTGACAGCTCCGCATAGCTCTTCCTCAAAGAGAGGGACAGCAGATAGATACGGACCTCTGAAAAAAATAGCCCCTCTGCTGACCCGTGCAAGGATCAGCTTCAGCTCACCGTCAGCCATCACCGCTGTCCCAGCAGCGTTAGAAAAATTTGGCTGGTCCCACACTCGCACGTTCCTCCCTGATAATACCTCTCCACTTCCCGACTCAGCCCATGTTAATTGTGTATGACGTCTCAAAGACCACCCAGCTCGAGCTGCAGAGCATTCAGCGATGGATAAAAATAACAATTGCATTGAGCGAGGCCACGCTCCTTGCCAAAAAGATTAGCAGTGGGAAAATTCCTCCTTTAGGGAGCTTTGCAGCCAAGGACCGACCCGTAGGGTTCATGACCGACAGCATGCTCCACGTACGTTTTAACAGCTATGGGTAAAACGTGGGAAGAATTACGAGTCTGGTGACTTCCCTTAAATCTTGCTTTTGTCCTCAATTCCTAAAAGGGAGAGTGTGGTCAGGTCAGTGAACCTGGCAGGACAGTAGGCAACTGGCACCAATGTTTATTTATCAAAGACGTTATATGGGGAGCTGGTGACAGTACGGGAACGCTCTACCAACTGGAGCATCATCTTTCTCTCCAGTCCATTTGTTGTTAAAAATAAAGCAAAACAAAACAAACTGTGAGGGTATTAGAGAAGGAGGAAGAATCACCTCATTTGTTTGTTGAACGGATATCCACTGAGCATATCTGAGGATGGGTCCACGGGTAGGCATCCCAACGTGCCAGTGAAGAGTGCGTTGTGTAATGAAGAGCCATGAAAAGGCAGGAGCCAAACTATGGATTACAGAGAAAAATATTCCCTGGTGACGAAAGATGAATACTGACTCTTCCTTCAACTATTTATCTTTGTAGAAATGCAAAGAAAGGAAAAATAGCTCTGAGACTTCTGTTAGATACAAGCGAATTAACTTGTCACTGTGCTGATAGATACTGCTGTAGTACCCATAAAGGTTATCTTATCCATTGCCTAAAAAGGTGAATTAGAGACCTAATACCTTTGCTAGCTTTGAATATTTGGAAGTCTGTTAAAAATGCTTCTCTTCCTCGGGTACCTCAAAGTCAAGGACTGTTGAGTCCAGCCTGTTTAGAGAAGGTATTTGAAAGAGTCAGTTGTTCTGATGTTTGTAACTTTAATGATCCTGTTAGAAGGAGCTGGGGTGGGCACAGAGAAGCTTGTCCTCTACACATCCAATTGTCGACTGTTAAAAATTCCCCATGGGGCTTAAATGACATGTCCGTTCTCCAAACCTTTCCAACACTTGCCCTCAAAATAATTCAGGAAAGTCTTATTATATGGCCTGATACTTGTTTTGGCTGAAAAGAGCACTTCAACACTGGACCACAGAGGACTTAGCACTTTATGCACAGAATTGGATTTGTTTGGCTACCTTTCATCCTTTAAATCAGAGGTTACTTGGCTAATTTTATGGTGCAGTGTGGATGTCACCTTTATGTTACATAAAAAAAAGACATGTCACATCAGAAACACAGCAAGGTCTTGCAGAACCGTTAGCCTAAGATGCAGAAGCCCACACATACATGAACTACTCATGTTTTTTGTTTGTTTTTCCTTTTCATATATAACAGAGTTCCCTTTCCCCATCTCCAGCCAGTTTCTAATCACTGCTAAGAAGCAGCCTTGACACCTTGTGAAGGAACAGTAAAACACTGGGACAGGAGAGCAAGCAATAGTAATATATAATCATCAAAATAATGTCTCTGACTATTAGGAAACATGTGAAAAATTCTTCCGAATGAGTTCAGAATTGCATGGGATGACAACTGTATCCAGATAACCATGAAAAAAAAAAGGCTTCTAAACACCTTCCAAATTAATTAATAAGTTCCTCCACCACCAAGCCTTCTCCCGAGATCCCCAGGGCCCAGTTTTCCTGTTTTTGATTGATTTTACTTAATCACAGAGCTTGACAGTCCCTAGCAAGCACCCCTAATTAATGGGGCTGCTGCATCGTGCTTGACCTCCTTTGGATTCCACACATGTGACTCAGTGATGGTGCCACTCAGTCAGGTGTTTCCAGCGCCTTTTGTGAAGAAATGCATCTTTTCTTTTATTGGACAACCTGGCAAGAGAGCCCACATGGAATGTAAACTCTTGTGTGCAGAGATATATATTTTCTCTCACTGTTTATAAACACATAAAGCCCATTTCTTCCCCCCCCCGGGGTTATATAAGCCCAGAACTTATCAACGTTGGAGAACATTTTATACTGAAGTGAGCAAGCAAATTGTTTGCAGGAGAAAAAAATAGATTAGGCCAGCAATCGATGCTTTCCATATTGATTTGAACACAAATACAACACAGTATTTTGATTACTTGCAATAAACAAACTTGCCTCAATACCCACAAGAGCAAACCTCAGATCCAGAGGGGAAGTCAGGGAAAAATACCCTCATCTTCCCCAGCAGGAAGGGAGGCTGCTCAGGTGTGAAAAATGCCCTCGGCAACACCTTGATTTGGTACCTGCTTTGACTTCTCTGAGCCAGCCCTCGAATTTTCTTTGCTAAAAGTGCAGGGCCAGGGTGTCATGAACCATATGCCCACAGACCAACAGAGGTTTTGCTGGCTTCTCACCAGCTTGTTCTTGCTCATCTGTAGCTCCAAGCCCCTTTCCTTGCTGCTTCTCCTGCCTTGCTCCTTGGTCTTGCTCTGCTCCATCCCATGCAGGCTGGTCCCAAAAGCTGCTAAAGGCAGATTGCTAGGCTGGGTCTATCTTCTCCCACCCAACTGCTGGCCCAGCCTTCAGTACCTGCAGAAATCACCCTGCGATTCTAATGGAAGCAGGCATGTGGTTTCTGTCCATGGGCTAAAAAGCACGAGAATCAAAGTACATTAATTTGATAGCTGGTGAGCATATGGATGATGTAATAAGGATGGCTAGCATCAAGTGTCCTTACAAGACATTAGAGAAGCCACTAATGTTTTGACATCAAAAATTTATGATACTTGCAAGGCTGAGCCCTGATAGTGATGCATTTTCTGGCCCCAGTACTGCTGTTATTGTTGAAATAACATGAATGTACTAGTAACAGAATAAAGCATTCTATATATATGTATGTTTACACCCACACATATTTATAGATGTACACACACACATATAGGAGGGTATAGATAAATATCTGTAGTTCACAAATGAGCTGTTTTAGGAAACTGCAGGACACAAGGGAGGATTTTGTTTAGAGAACAGTTTCCCCCTTCCTCCCTCCAAGACAAGATCTCTAACATCTGCCACCCATCATCTTCCAGCCAAGACAAAGGGTTCCTGAGCGCAACACAGACGCCACGAAGAAAGGTCACATTTTGGTAGGGTATTCACTTGATTTCGGATAGACGAGGACCACTAACTGTGCTCATCCCCTGCAGCTTCTGCCTGCCAGGGCTGCGAAAGTCTGGCAGGGTGCTGCTCCTTTGCCACACTGATTTAAAGGGTTGGTGATACCTCTCACAGCCAAAACTGGCCAGAGGTAAGCTTAGTTACCAACACTGGATCTCTCTCCCTCCATCCTCACCATTTCCTGACTGTATCCGAATATGGGTGGAGATGCCTCACTCCTTTAATCTGTTTTTTTAATACTCTTATGGAGGGAATCTGGGATCATCAAGCTTAATAAAGCTCAACATGTTTAGAAAAGCAGAGGAGGGCAGAAAAAGGGCAGATAAATATACATGCATATCTACACACACAAATAAAATCCCAGAAGGGGGAGGAAGGAAAAGCTGTATTACAGCAAAGGAGCCCTTTTAGCACAAGACATGGGTGCACACATTGCCAGGAGCAGGGGGAAGACTGAAACATGCAGCTCTCGAGTGTTAGTGCAGCTGCGTGCCAGGACAGCATCCCTCCAGGAGCAGGCAGAAAAAACCCAACTGCTTTAACAGCAGAACTGGACCAAATTGGTTTCTGAAAGTGCTCTTGGGGGGAGAACGTGGAGAGGGTCTCCATGGCCCAGGGACTCACCAGAGAAGCCCCAAAGTGAAGTGCCACATTGGACCATCCACCACCACTGCACTCAAGGGACCTCTCCCAGAGCAGCATGGATGCAAGGCTCCCCCATGTCACTTGTGCTGTGGTCCCTGGCCCATTCATTTATTATTTGCAAGGCAGCACCCAATAAGCAGCACCCAGCAGAGTTTTTTGATGCTTGCAGGACCTTAATGTTGGAACAGTTTGGGTGGCTCCTTGTCAACTGACTGCTCAAGACTGCTCATAGCTGGGGGATGCAGCGCTGAAGCAGTTCAGCATGGGGGGTTGTAGGCAGTAGCACCACCAACCCCAGCTAAGCCCTTCACTGGACACGTGCATAGGTATGGGCAATTCACCCTGGGCAGCAGCAATCTGGAATATCTCAACATCTAGTGGCTTCTGGTGCTGCATGACAGGAAAAGTGGATGGCCATCAGCCAGAGGGAGAGGGCCACCACCAGAAGCAGAGATTACATTAGCAAAGGCAGGTACGCGTTGCACCCCGAGAAGCAGAGAGCTATCACAGCTTGACTTCAAGCCCAACCACTCCTTCGGGAGATTAGATCCTCATGGCGGCAGGAAGAAGATTGGTATCAAACATCTTCCCCTGCTCTAGGATATTCCTTCGGGAAGCTGGTGCCAAGCAACATGGAAGCACACCCTTCCTTCACATCAAGCCGTGCAGGACAGCCTCCAGTGCGGCTGCTCAGAAACCCCTGCTGGGACTGAGCGGCAATCCAAACCATGAATCATACATGCTTAGCAAATTCCTATCATAAATGTCTGACAGCTTAATTCATACTGGGCTTCCGCGGAACGAGAAATGTGGGCTATTTTTCCTAGGAATAAAATAAGATGAGGCCTCCTTCTTCCTTCTATTATCCTTCCTTTGAGGAAAGTTTGAGCTTTCTCTTTCTGTTCCAGGCTGCCTAGAGGCATATGATGGGACAAAGATGTGGGGACAAAAAAAAAATCTGCTATCTGTACTTTTGATACTTCTTCTTTGCAGCTAACTCTCTTGATCCTAGCCTGAGACCCATCTTCCTTTTAGCCCAAGAGTACCATCTCAATGAAGTCACAGGCTCCAGAAGATGAGCTAAACAAACATGGTAGCTGCTGTCACAACCATTTTGTCTGTAAGACTGGTTGTTCTCCAGTGTCTTTGAATACCTCTTCACAAGAGCCCAAAAAGGACAGATAAATTATCCCACAATACTTTGGGATGTGCCATGAGTCCTTAGCATCAAATATATGCACCAGGGACAGGGTGGACGCTGCAGTCTGAGGGTTATTTTGCAGTATGTTTGCTCTCATAAGCTAGCCAGACTAATGCAAAGGATCAGGGGTGTAGCTTGCTGCAGCAAACCACGCTCGGGGGCACTGCCAAGCACTCCCAGAGAGGTGGCGAGAGCAAACTTGCTGTGAAAGCCAGCTAGAAAGCTTCTGCGGGAGAAGTTTTCTGACTTAAAAAGCATAAAATCAAAACCCTTCCCTGGACAATATCCCTTTTGTTTAAGGGAGAAAGTAGTCCTAAAAAAGCAAAGTTTTTTCTGTTGGAAAACTTGAATAGCCAAGCCCTGGGAGCCTGTTGAACTCACTTTCCACAGCCATCAGGAGGAAGGTGAAGCTGAAATACTCCATCCAGTAAAGGCCCTTGGGAAAACAGAACCTATTTGTTTGTTGCTGATTTTCCTCCTCTTTCTTTATTGGGAGGAGGGGACCCACTTGATGCAGTCATCCACATGGGGAGCAGGGTCCTTTTTTCTACTCTGCTCCACCTGCCACCAGTTTACACACCCACACACAAAATCCTTTCCCTGCTGACACATGAGCTGCACCCATTCAGCCCCATTTCTGTGTCACGCAAAGACCCCTTTTGCTCTGGGTCCAGCCGCCCAACAGAGACCGCAAGCCCAGCAAAGCAACCTTTCCCTGTTTAATTAGCATAACCCTCCTCATTCAAACCCTCTGACCATGCTGCAGCAACAGTGGAGAGGGAAAAAGAGCCGGAACAATGCAATTAACTCCCCCATACTCAAGAAAAGCCCTTGGGGGAGTCAGGAGCTGCAGAGCATTGAGGTACCCAGCCACTGGAGACATGCCCACGCTTTGAGCACTAGATGCAAGATTTTGGGATATTTTTCTATAGGATGAAACAGACAGCACCACCCAAATACATGGTAGTTTAAAATAAACAAACAAACAAATAAAATCTCTTTCCAGACCAGCTCAAGGTGGAGCTGGAGATGCTCCTCTCCCAGTTAAAGCAGGGAATGTAGGGGAAGAACCTGGCTTTTGTATGACGCCAAGCACCACACGGGATGCTGTTGACACAAACCCCTTGTCTGCACATCGCAAAGGCCCCAAGGCTAAAAATGCCTCCGGGGCAGATGGACCTCTTGCCCCCTAATCCCCAAAAACCAGGAACAGAAGAGCAGGCGCCATGGGAGGGAGGGAGCGAGCAGAGCAAGGGAAAGGACCAGCAACCACCGCAAACCCAGAAGGATTTGCCCCACCAGTGTCTACACAGCAACCAGACTAGGACTCAGCCCAAGCATTGTTTGCTCAGTGACACCCACTGCAAATTTGGGGCAGACTTCTCAAAAGGACACGCACTGCAGATCCTGCCCTGGGTCCACTCCCTTTTGAAGCTGGCAAAAGTCCTGCTGGCAACGCAAATAGCAGCAGGCTCCAGAGATGGGCTTCTCATCCAGACACTCAGAGCTGTTTTAACTCACAAACCCAGCAGGAAAGAAAAAAAAAGTCAGTGTTTTTGTTGGATCCCTTTTTTGCCAGGTTAGTGGGTTAAATCAGGGTCCAACAAGCACTGAAGCCAGCACTAGATAAAGAGAGGGAGTGCAGGACTAGAGCAAGGATGATAAAAAAGGGAAACCTCCATGGTTTTTTTTTTTTAAGGCAGTACATTGTTAGATTGCCTCCAGCTGCCTCCCAAACCCAAACCCTGGGAGCCTGGACAGAACAGGGGAGAGGAAAAGAGAAGCCACACATGAATTTATATGAAACCTGGAGTCACCCACTGTATTTATGTGCATCGCAGGGTGCAACAAACCACCATGAAGACAGGAAACCAACCAGCAAGGACAAGGTGAGTTGTTAGAACTACTGGCAAGTATGAAAACAGACAATTTTTTCAATGTTTTGCCTTGAAAGCGGTAGGAGAACAGCCCGCTCCAGGATGGCAAGAAACAGCCAGCTACTATCAAAACCACCATCCAGTAAATGCAAGGATTAAGAAAGAAAGGAAAGAGAACGAAATATAACCTGCCCAAGAATCAAGTTCTGGGTTGGGCAGCCTAAGAGCTTGATAAAGACAGCCCATGCAGGCGCAGTTACAAAAGAAGGGGCTGTCTAGAATCATTGCATTTGGCCTCAAGATCCAAATTCCAGCCCAAAACTCTGCTTGTGGGAGGAAGAAAGCAGGCAGCCAGCCAAAAGCAGAAGGTGGAAGGGTCCTTGCATTTTTCAGATTGACCCTCAGAAACAGTACATAGCAAACCCTAAAATGCCCCCCTCAGAACTTCCCCAGGCACCTACTCACATGTTACAGAGAGCTGGTATCTCATGATCGTGATGGAGGCAGTCTTGCGCAGGCTCCTGGACCAGGGAGGGAATGAGGAATCCAACAGCTACTCCTCTTCCACATTCTGGCACCTGCATGTGTGATAGATAAGCGTAAAATAAGTCTTCCCAGGGGGACGTAGACAAGACACTCCCTTGTAGTGCTTCTTCCCATGAACAAAGATTGCTAAGCTGTATTCAAAGCATCAGCTGTGACATTTGGGGTGGGTGAAACAGGAGAGAGGCAAAATAAAAATGATTGACAAATGGTGAAATAACCTCAAAAATAAAGTAAAAAAAGCAGAAGAAAAATGTTCTCAGAGCAGATGGAGCAGGTTGTCTCTCCTCCCTGGCTCCCTCTGGTTTCACCAGGTGCACCCACTTATCACACACAGGGGCTGGTGAAGGACAGGCCCACACCTGCCTTTCCTGCTGTCTTTGTGATTTTGTAAATCCCTCTCTTCCCTCCTCCAGACCAAGCAAATCCAATGTTTCCAGCCTCTAACTGCCTGCCTTCCACCATTTTATGTGTACTTACCTCCACCACGCTCCTCCTTAGATGCAGGGGCAAGAAGTGCCCTCAGTGCTCAAGACATAGGAGCAGCAAAGCTTTATTTTTTGGCAAACGGCACTCTGTCTTGCTCCCATCACCCTCCTCTGGAAGGTTAAAGATCTTAAAGAACCTGGCCCCAACATCTGGGGCCCCATTGCATTTGTTACTACTGAACATCTCTTGGACCAACACCTCCTGACCTAGGTCTTGGATACCACCAGGACCCAATCCAGAAAGGCATCTTTTCTTGTGGGTTTTAGGACTGTACAGGTTCCTCTCATTTCTAAAAGATCCCCGGTTCCTAACACAGCAATATCCCTGCTGTCTATGCTGAGCTCAGGCTTACCTTGCATGCATACACAGAGCCTTCCTACGTGCAGGTGATGAGACACGCCATGGGCTAGGTGACCCCCGCTCTGTTGGGGCTTTCTGCCTGCCTCCTGAGCAGTGGATGTTTGCTTTCCATAGCTAATTAGCATAGCTTCCCCTCTAACGAAGATTACTGCTGTCTTTCCCTTCTCTATGCTTATTAACTTAAGCAGGAAAAAGTGAGGTGTAGCCTAGCTAAGACAGGCATAGCTGAGACAGCATAGACAGAGACAGGAAGAGCAAGAAGCAAGCTCAGCTCATGTCCCCAGTAGCCCCATACTAATGCAAACAGCCATAAAATCCTCCTCCTTCTCCCTTGCTATCCCCATTCCCAGACTTGCTGCTGGCTCAGCTCCTGTCCTATATCCTCCCCAGAGCCAGCTCCACCCCATTGTTAGGACAAAGACCCACCTTGCTCAGCCTCATCACTCCCCTCGAAAGGGCAGCCCCATAACGAGCACCCAGAACTGGCCCAGCCCCCTGCGGCTAGTGGCCATGCCAGGCAAAACTGCAGGCAAAGTCCCTTCCTTTGGGGCAGCTCTACCAGCCACATGCGTTTTGGGTTAAGGTTGGGGTATGTTTCCGGTAACTAATGCCCACACAGTCTCCCAAGTAGTACCACAATCTGAAATTAATTGCAACAAGAAGTCACACATTTTGTACTGCTGTTAGCAAGATTCAGTGCTTAATTTAACTGCATGACCCCTTGAAATCTCAGAGGAAGAGTACGACCATACCTCCCAGCCTTTCCTCAGGAGTTTTGAAATACCACATAAGAAAGAACATCATTGCTGGCATTTCAGCAACTGGGGAAACTGAGGCACGGGAGGTGACATGACCGTTCCTGCTCATCCAGCTGGCCCATGGCAGAGAATCCATCTCCCCAGAGTTATGGTCCAATCTGAGACCCAGAAGACCAGACATGGGGTCATTTTCTGTAGCTACCTGTAGTGAACATCCCATGGGGGAGACCCACTCTGAGCAGATTGCCTCTGATCAAGCCATGAGGATTCCTCTTTGCCAGATGTTCCTGTGGGGACAATTGGTCAGATTTTGCAATCTCTACAAAGCTCAGAGAGGCTCAAAACTTCTATTCCAGACTTAAGGGAAAAGAGATATACTTCAGTTAAGATTAAGAGGGAAAAAAAGAAGTACTTAGAGAGCTCTTTATCAACATTTGACATAGGGGATGTATCAGAACGATTTTGGCTCCCAACAGCAAAGTGCCTGTTGACAGCTAGGGGAACCGTGTGTTCAGCCAGCACCAGGACATATTTTCAGAGGGCGAAACCCTCTCCTTTAGACCCCCGCTGGACCCTTATTCCATCCATCTTAGTCTTTGAGAGGAAGACAATGAGCTTTGCAAGCATGAGCTGTCATCTGGACCAGGCTTGAAGATACCACTGCAGCCCAAACGGCAGCCACCTCATGCTTTCTCACCCTGGAAATAATCTCTGTGCTGCATCCTTAAGGATTAAAGTTATAATTCCCCAGGAGGTGCCTCTTGCCTGGCTACTGGTTGGTGCAGTTCAGTTTGCATCGTAGCACACTCGCTTCCCTCTGGAGGGTCCCAAGGTCTGTTCACTGACATCAACCCCTGAATAGCATTCCCCCCGGGTGCAAGCCGAGCACAGGGAGTTAATAGATGGGATTTTCCAGGGGGTCCTTGCGAAGGGGACTGGAGTGCTCCCGTGTGAGCTGGGCAGCAGCAGGCATGGCTGCTCTCTGGTCTCCCAGCATCACTCCACGCGGAGAGGTTTAACGCAGGCAATTCACATTTCATCTGTGAGAAAGGTGAAAAGCTAAACATCTCCCCCCTTGGTAGAGAGATACACAGCCCTGGAATTCCTGTGTATAAAACTGCAATCAGTGCAAGCGCAAATTAGGTACAATCAGTCAAGAGTAGAAAATTGCCGTCAGAACTTCTTTTCTTTTTTTTAAACAAAAAAAAAAGCAAAAGCAATTTAAAACCGCTTTAGCTGCTGAGCTTTCATAAAAGCTTTCCAAGACTGCATTTCTATGTTGCATGTCACCATGGAAGACACCCGAGATGTAGTGAATTCCCCCAAGTTAATTTGAATTATGCCACAAAACAGATGTGTTCTTTGGTGCACAGAGAACCTTTTTTCTTCAATTTCAAAATGACTGCTGCCGCACCCGATCAGCTCTTATTATCCCACCGCATCGTCTGACATGACATAACAAGTCATGACACCCTCGTATATCATCAGGAGAGACGGTAGCAACTCCACTCGAGTTGGGAAGAGCAGTTATAGCACTGTTGTGTTGTAGGAGAAGGTTTGATGGCAAGCTGAGGCTACTGTCTTGACAGGAGAAGGTATTTGGGAAAGGAGAGATTCGCCTTTCTGCACCAATTAGGACCTCGCAATCAGGCAGCGTGCAGGAATGAAGGTGGGATTAATCGGTGAATCGTATGGAATTTCACCCTCTGGGCTCGGCTCCCAGCTTGTGGGAAAAAACACAGATTTAATCAGAAGCTTTGAAAGCAGGAAGAAATCATTAGAAACACCCAACCTGGCCTCCTGCGTTAGAACGGGTTGTGCTTTTCACCCAGAAATGCCTCCATCGAGTCCAATAACTGAGGAGGAATGTGCCACTGCATGATGGATATAAGCTTGAGAAAAAGTTGAGAAAAAATGCACGAGATCCTTTAGATATCTATTCCGATGGTTAAAACCCTCTCATCTTTAAAAAGCATTAATCTAATACCCATTTTATGACTTCAGCTTGCAGTCACTGTACCTGGCTGGGTCTTCTCCTGCTTGGTTGAGGACATGTCTACAGCCAAAGCTCAGTGACGTGCAAGTGGCTGATCCAGGCGACAGATTTGTGAGGCCATGAGTGCAGGACCATGCAGGGACACTTTCCAAGTGCCCCGTGGAGCTAGAAGCAGCACCGCTCCCTCCTACAATGTCCTCCTCTGAGATCTTTCCATCTCCAAGTGGTAGTTCAAGGTCCTCAACACTCCACACTGCCACCGACCATACTTTTCTGCTATCTTTCCCCGGGTGTCCTTAGAGCCCAGGTTACAAACATTTTGTATTTGGTGCTTTTGTCTTGTCTGATCACTGCATTTCCAACCTTCTCCATGTCTCCAGATAACCTAATCAACTGTATCATCAAATTTCTCCTTCCCACTCTTGCCACACTGAGCATAGATAACCATGACCACGAAAGTTGATTTAACCAGTTCTCTCCCATTAGAGCCTATAGAGCCTCCACATAAGCCCATATCTCTCAATTTCTGCTATTACCGTGACTCGAACCAACCCTAAATATACAAGAGTACATTTGCACATCCACGCTTGCAAGGCAGCAACGCACGGGGTCACATCTGATTTTCCCTTTAGGTAAGTTGCTGTAAGAAGAGCTCAGTGCTGAGCTGTAAGGTAAATTTTCCAGATGTAAGTCATTCTCTGCATCACATTCGGGGGGGGGAAAGTCCAATTTTACAGCACTTCTGGTAAAGGAATGCAGAGAATGTGTCGTAAACACTCCCCCCATCAAATAGGTGGTAAATTGAGCCATGAATGTTTGAAACACTGTACTTTGGAGAGCTGGTGGGAATGATTTGGAGTTTTGAGGCTCTTGCAGTCAAATTGTTCTTTCTATTCCTCAATTTCTTTTTATTGTACTTGAGACAATGAGTAAGTTTTTTCTCTGCCTGATACACCGTGCTGGTTATTTATAAGAAGCCTACCAGAACTGGTAAGCAAGAAAAAAATTGTGGCTATATATATTTTGTCATTGGCTCCCCTAGGAAATCACAGCCCAAACTGTGCCCAGGGGCTGCACTGGAGAGCACCTTCCTGCCTGTCAGATGGAAGATGGGTGTTTTCCCACCTTCAGAAGATCTTTATCCAGAAACAGGCAAACAAACAAACCACCCAGCAACCTATCTTCCCCTAGTGAAAATATTTTAACTATCCCAGATAAAAGAGCCAAGCTTGACAAGGAATTACATGTGCTTTTCATGAATTTTTGCAGGAGGCGGTTTCTGGACTGACTTAAGGAATGCACTTAGCATGCTGTTTCCCCTATATAAAACCAGTGAATTAGCATTTCTCCCTGTGATTCTCAGCGTGATATTGCTACGTGCAGAACAATACAGGATAAGTAAAAACCCATAAAAAAACTCTCATAAAACTGCACAGTGCTTGGTTTTCTTTCGTTAATCCCTTGACTTCATCAGTTGTTCAGTCTGCTGATAGGAACAAGGGTCTCCTCCACAGTGCTCTTATGCTTACCAAAAATCTCTGCTCTCCAAGATATAAGTGGAATAGGTGGCCATAAGCCAGCTGAAAGCAATGATCCCAAAGAGTATCTCGAGGTACTATCCCTGCTCATTTTGAGCCATTATCAGGCATGGGGTTGGCAATAGGAAGACAGGACACCCCCTTTGACCCTATGGGCCAGCAGACCAAACGAGAGCGAGGCAGCATTAACAAGGGGAACATAAGCATTTTGTGCTTTTATGAGAGCCAAAGAATGTCAGCTGGGAGCCGATCTTCAGGGTCCATCTAATTATTCTTTAAGATCATTTTAATTCGCAGCCGGTTCTGTTCCTGTTTAGTACCTGGCATCTAATTTATGGGGCAATGTTTCTTTAAGACTGGTATTAAAGTGCAGAAGTAACAATCTAGGGTTAAGAAGGTTAGGCATTATGTCCAGATTAGTATTATCAGATGACCTGAAGCAGGGGTTATATTAAAAAATGCCTTAATTAAAAAATACAGGTCAGAACCAGTTTAAGCTCCAAACCTCCGGTTATATTCACTAATTAGAAGGCTTGGACGCATGCCTCAGAGTGATGGATGAGCTGTATCTGCCTCATGGCATCACATGAAGAGATGGGACACGGCTCCCCAGGCTCCCCAGGCATGGGGAGCAAGATTGGGCAAGATTGCACCAGTTTTCTTCATTTCAATTCAACTCTTTTTTTTTTTCCCCCAGAAATTAATAGACCACAGGCATTCAGGAACCAGAAATCAGTAGGTCACTAACTCCTCTTAGTTGCTTCACTCTGAACTTCAACTTATGCACTGAAGTCATGCCAGCTGTTTTCTCAAGAAAAGCAGAGCGCGCCTACAGTTTAACATGTTATTAACTTACTGCCAAACCTCCAAAGCACCTATGCAGGAGTCAGGAGATGTATTTTCCTTCCTTTGCCCAAGCAGAAGAGTTTCGTACCCTGGAGGATGCCCTACGCCTATGCAGGGTGTTCTCAAAGTCTTCAGCCTGGCTCTGGTAGAGGTCTACGTCTTGCGCACAGGAAAGGTTTGCTAGGAGGCAGACCACAAGCAACGCCATCTAAAGCACGTGAGTTCAGCAATCCTGAGCGAGAGGCAGGTGTTAAGTCTCAGTCCCAATGAACGTCTCCTGATTTTCACCAGACAGCAGGAGAAGACACAGTGCTGACCGTCTCCACCCCATGCATACAGACGCCCTGCCTGGTTCAGATGCAGGTAGAAAGTTTGCGGCTAAGATGTAGGTTTTATCCTAGTCTCCTTGGGATCACCGTGCGACACAAGACCCTTACCAGAACTGCTAAGGACAGTCTTGGGCCCTATATAACCCCACACTTCAAATCCAGAAGATTTCACTGAGTGGTTTCAGGTGAAACTAAACCTCTTCTCTCCAACACCATGGCAATTCCTTGTCAGAGGAGAGCAAACCCTCCCCACAAACCTGGCCAGAGCGGTGAGAGGCGCTCTGGGGTAGGTGAGAGACCTACAACACTGGAAAGAAAAAGCAAGCCCTTCATCAGGGACTGTGCTAACAGCTGCAGGTTTTCCCTTTCACATTAAAAGTTCAGATGCCAGAAACCAGACTGTGCCCTCAGTAAGAAGGCTTGGAAAAAACCAAACCAAACCAACCAACCAAAAGACCTTCCTCTTTTTTTTTTTTTTATTACAGCGTATTATAACCTATTGAAAATTCAAATAACTTGCATATTTCATTTGTTTATCTGCTACCCTAAGTAGTGATTTTGCTATATAGCTTGTAATTCCTTTGGGAAAGCAAATTGGTAATCTGATAGAGAAAGCCACAAATGGGAGAAGGCCTTCCAATTTAGAGAAAAAAAAGCATTTCCTTGCAAAAAAAGGTTCATTACTCAGTTATTTCGGCATGCAAGCAAATTTAGCAAGTGCTCAGTAGGTATTTCAGATAAAATGGGAAAGGGAATTGTCACAGTGACAATTGATTTGTTTGGTATTAGTTCTGCTGTGCTCTGTCAGTATGTTTCTCCATTAAAGGACATTATTGCTGTCCTCCTGTTTCATTTACATAATGAAAATAGATGAGTTGTCAAGGCCCGCCTGGTGAGGCACCTCATCCCCTTTCATATTGTAGGAGGAGAAGGCGAGGTGGTCTCCATCCCACCACCTTGTCAATCTGCCCAGGGTGCACCTCGAGTGACAACAGCATACCTTTATTAGGCACAGCATCAGGAGGCACCAAGCAATCAACCCTAAATTCATCCTGCCCACCATTTCCATCACCCTCACTCATGCAACACAAGGAATAACTCAGTAAACATCTCCTGCATTCAACAGTGGTGGCAGAAACAACCCGGAGCCCCCATGGTGAGATTAACAGCCAAGCACCATGAGATCTGTAGGGCAAAGAACATCTCTATCGGTAGCAATTTGTATGGCCCCTCGCACCGTGTGGCTCTAATCACTGATCAGAGCCACACGGTCTCCAGCTTGACACATATTACATTTCTTTGTAATCCCTGTTCTTTTTGTAATCCCCATGGGCTCCAGCCCATGCCTGGGGAGCTCTACATGCAAGTGCTCATGCGTGACGGAGGGAGAATGGCGTTTGGTGAGAGCCGCTGACAGCTGAATGCGTTAGGAGATCATTGAGTCAACAGCATGTTCCAGCCAACACGTTCGTAAGGCTCCAGCATCCCAAAAAGCCTCAGAGGAAAGAAACAAAGAGGAGACATCTCCTTTGGAGAGCATCGTCCAGGTGTTCGGTCCTTTCCTGACACACTGGAGCATGCACAGAGGGTCAGAGCAGGCTTTCCTCCATCCCAGATTTATTACTGGAAAAGACACCTCCTAGGAAGCCTGCGAGGTTTCTGGTTCTCATCTCCTCCTCCCTGCAGCTGCCACATCACTCAGCGCTGCAAATTGCATAAATCAGCAGTAACAGCCAGGAGATAAAAGAGTAAATAGGCCATCAGAGAAGTTATTGACACTAAAGGGCAAATCGTGCCCTGACAGGCACCCTGCAAACTCCCATTTGTTAGGAGGGAGATGGAAGGGGTGTACATCAAGGCAAACATCAGCCCTTGGGATGTGGGCTTCACTGATGGCAGGTCCAACTGATGCGGGCACCTGTGGGTCAGAGGGGAAGATGCTTCAAGCCCTATCTGCTTCCCACTGGCTGAGATCTGGTTTTAGCAGATACCCACTATTTAATCACCTCGAATCGCATTCCCATCTCATAGATCCCAGTGATTTATGCACTAGCAGAGCTCGAGCAGGACAGTGGTGCTTTGCAGTGAGGCTGGCGAGGATAAACCATGGAGAGCCTCAGACTTTAGGAAGATGCTGAGAAATCCCAAGTGCCTTGTCCGAGACCTAGTGAGGATGGGGGAGAGGGGGAGAAACACTGAGCACAGAGCGCTAAGTCCTTTAATTCAAAACTCTGCTTTGATACTTGTGTCTTAAAATCTTCTGTTCTTGACTTGTGGGTGAGAAGCACCGCTTTCTCTGTAAAAGAGGGAAAAAAAATTCTTTCTAACTTCCTCTTTGAGAGCTGTGAACTGAAAAGGAAGAACCCACACACATTCGTGTTTAAAACTCTGGGATTTTAAATGCTGCTCCTGAGCTAACGGTGGGGAGACCAGGAGGGTCCCCAAGGGGAAGCTAACTCCCAGGGCTTCACACCTCGGCTTTAGCACACTGCAAATTAAAAAAAAAAAAAAACCCAAGCAAAATTGATTTGAAATAAACCTGAACCCCGAAGAATTTCCAAGAGCTTCACTAGAGCATTTGCATTCAAATTGCCACCCAAGGGAGCAGCAGGACTGACATCACCAGATATTTACACCAGAGCGCCAGCTTTTCCCCAAGCAGAAGACCTCCAACTTTTCCCCTCTCTCATATCTTGCTGCTTTTCACATCACACTTAGGTTTTCCTGGGACTGCTCCTCCACCGTAACAGCAGACAGGAGGAATGTGGCACACCGGGTTTGTTTGGATAAAGCAAGAAGGGGGGATTACCCTTGGCTTTCTAATGGAAAACTGGCACCGCCATTAGTTCTTAGATTGGTACGAGGTTCTGTAAATAAAAATTGGACGCAGGACGGGGAAGCCTCCGAATTCCCCCAACAGAGTGAATTACTGATACTCCAGGAGGAGCAATTAGGCAGCAGGCCAAGTCGTAGCTAATGTTTTCCAAAAATAACTAAGTCAAAAGTCCATAAACGTCAGGAATTTCTAGCACAGAAACTACAGCCCGCGTGTTCTCCGACAACCAGCTAGGAGCAAGCCTAGCAAAGCCTTAAGTGATGGTGGGACGGACTCATGCCACTGACTTTGGTGGTCCTGGGAATCAGTCCTAAGGAGCTGTTTATGTGGCCTGTGTCAGAGCTAAAGCAAGCCACCTTTTGCCCAGTGCCCTCTTGCAAATAGTTTCCTGCTGGCAAAAAGCAAAACAGGAGAGGAAAGGGTTGAAAGAAGCTAAAGGCTAAGTTCAGCTTGCTGCTGTATCCCCTGACCCTATAAGCCAGACTTTTAGCATACCAATAGGGAAACCAAGCCATCAAGCCCACCATAGAGGTGCATTACACTGACAGCTGTTCTTCCCGCCCTTGAACTACTACTGAGCTAGTAGTTTAAGGGTTGCTGAGATAGCCCCTCTATTACCTTGCAGCGACTGCAGTGGGTGAATACTCTTTCTTTCCAGAAATATCTCTCTCTCTCTCCAGCAGCACTGTCTGCTCTGCATAGCAGGGGATTTCGTAGGGAACAAAGATAAAGAAACGCAACTGTAAAACTACTCTTAAAACCCACCAGAAACTGCCACAGAGCTGGAAAGCATTTCCTATGCCTTAACCCCTTTTGGGGTCCTGGTGCCGCTGCCGCATGGCAGAGCAGTTACTGCCCAGAGGGTGGGAGGCCGCAGAGCTACAGGAACGCAAGTGGACATTACAGCTCTTCTTACAGATGTGCATGGCATCAGTCAAGACGACTACTGCAGAAATTCTCTTCCTAAAGATGACTACTGCAGAGGTTTTCCTCCTCTGCTTGCTGGCAGTCTGTTCCTGCTGCCCCACATCTGGCAGTGCAATTAGGTGGCAACATTTGGGGAAAATCCTAAGGACTGTACATTTCCTGTTGTGCAGCAGGCACAGTATATGCAGCTAGGTCAATACAAGAAGATCTGTGACGTGCCACATTTGAAACACCGGATTTGAAATGTGCACATTTGTTTCTCGCCAAGCCTGACTTTGCTTATGCCATTGCTTGGCTGAGATGAAACTCGGGATGTAAAGTGGCTCAAGGTTTTTTTGCTTAGAGATGCAGTCATCTATGTGGAAACATTTGCAAGGCTCAGTGCTTTCCCCTAAACAACCTCAGGAGGAGAGTCCAGCGATGATACTGAGGGTTTAGCATAATTGCTATATAAATTGTATTCTTCAAGCGGTACAGTTTTATTTTCCAAAGTGATAAATCGTAATCTTATTAGCTTGGCTCCTTTAGCAATGCAGAATTCCCCCTATCTGATTGGCAAAAGGAGGCAGGGTTTCAGAAAGCAAGCTTGCATTCTCGTTAAAGCATGGGCAGTATTTTTTCAGCGTTCTCCTCTTTCAAGAAGACATTAGTATGTACAACGTGTACTCTGGAACTAGTTTGGTCTAATCCTCTTCTTTGTTTGCCTTTCAGCGTTGCAGTTTTTAAATTAGTATGGCATTAACCTGCTGAGGAAAATGCAAGGCTGGCTCGCTCTGAGTAAGTTATAAGAGCCACAAGCTCTGGTTACGCGAGACAGCTCTTCCAGAAGCAAGTCCTTTACTGAGTAAGGTCCAGGAGAAGAGCACACAGCAGTCTGGGATGGGTTTCCATCACCAGTGACAATACAGGGCATTAGGGATAAATAAGCCCCTTCCCAGAATCATGGTGATTTTTTAACTAAGCATCTAAAAAAAAGTTGACAGTGTTTCCCAGATTTTTCACAGCTTTCGAAGTATCAACATTTCAAGTGAAGTTGTCCAAAAGTCTCATTAACAGTAATTTCAACTTTCTGTTAAAAAAAATAATTGTAGTTACAGCTTAGTTTAACATAAGTACATATAAGAAACACTCTTAAAATTATACCTATTTCAAACCCTGGAGGAAAACCCCTGAAACTCTAAGTTTTGAAGTCACATTTAAATTCAAATTGTTCTCCTTTTCATATGTAGAAAATACTGTTGACTGACGCAGGATTTCAAGCACTTGGCAATGAGTCCTTTATGAGGTGAAGTGCAGACAAAGAAAAATAAAAATCTGCTTTTAAAAATCTGTTTTTAACAGATAAAAACAATACCATAAAATAGATGTAATGACACGCAACCAGCCAAGTGAGTTCCAAAGGATATAAGATATTGAGGCAAAGCTTAGAAGAAATAAAGAGAGAACTGGTGCTTATCTGGAAAATAAGGCTATCCATTACCAAGCACCTGTTTATCTCTGTTTAACTCTTTCTCTTTTGGGGAGAGTTACCCAACTGCAGTATTCCTCCAGTTCTCCTCACTACAGGTCACTGCCATGCCATAGGATTGCAGACCAGAGCCACCGATGAATAATTCCCTCAGCTCAGCCGCAGAGAGCTGGTACATATGAATTACCTCTTTATTTAATAAGGCAATAGTTCTGCTGAGATATTCAGCCTAGAATGAAGTTGTATTAATAAAATCTGGAGTTAGAAGAGTATATGGCATCTGGCAGGTGCTGCAGAGTTTGCTAGCCCATCCTCGCTTGTTCACACCAGGGAACACCGGGAGCGTTTCCAGAGCACCACAGAATATACACTGTTTTAGTGTTTTATTAAATGTTTTCCTCTTTAGTAAAGTTTGCAGATTTTCTGCCTCTTTGCAACCTCCAAAATCTGGCATCCTGGAAAAAAGTCAAATGCAAGGCAGGACTGCTCATTAAGGTGGGCTGGTGTGACCAAAAGAAATGCAAATTAGCCCTAGAGACTGCCAGAATTTGCTCACCAGGCCCTCTGGGTTGGCATGCATGCTGTGGGAGCCCTCCAGCCCCCCTGCGTGGCCGACAATGTGCCCTAGGTTTGAGGAGGGTAACACAAAGCAGGCAGAGACCCAAGCACTGCCCTGACTTCCAGCTGCAGAGATCTACTGGATGGCGCTGCCAATGGAGCTAATGCACTGTCTCCGGGAGCTCCATCACTGCTTTTTCCTGCCAAAAGATGGTGGCAGGGAAGAAGCAAACCTTCTGATGTCCTCGGACAAAAAGCTAGGACAGGTTCTCAGGGAATTTGCCAAGCAGCAAGATATTTTTCTCTCCCGAGTCCAATTTACTTGTTGCTGATGAAGGAGAGGTAAACTGTTAAAAGGAATTAAAAATGCCTCAAAGACTATCAAGCCCCTGAAGCCTTCTGTCTTCAGAAAGATGTCCTGCTCCCACCTACACCATCCTGCTGTCGCTGTGAGCCATGTGTGATCCCATTTAGCCAGGGTCCATACCGGCTGTCAGGAGCAGGGCTTTTCAGTCCTCCTCTACCAGGTGACGCCCTAGAGAAGAGCAGTTTCCATCCTTTTTTTATTTTTTTCTGTTTTCTTCCCCTCTTCCTTTAAGCCTTTCCCCCAGAACCACAGCAGCTTTACTGAAAGGACAGCAACACCAGGGCGGTGGAAAGGAGGCAAAGCCCCACATAAAACTCATCTCCCACCTTCATGCCAAGTCAGCCCAATTTTATTTGGGATGGCTCCCAAAAAGGCCCTTGAATCGATTTTTCAACTTCATTTGCAAAGCTAAGGAATTCCAATCAAAGGATGGAGGCAAGCACCGCTGGCTCTTTGGAGGGCCGGAGGGTTGCTGCACATCTGCAATGCCCTTCACCCGCTATTCCCTTCCCAGCAGTTACTGGAGCTGATAGACAAACCCAGGCAAACAGATAAATTCTCAGTTCAGGTGCAATTCAGCACACAAATTGCACTGATTCAACTAAATGAGGGGGCACAATCTAAACCACAGCAACCTCTACAGTTGCACATCTTCAGCGACAGCAGCCCCAGTGGCGCGATCGCTTGCAGCCCCTGTTTCAATACAGCGTATTTTCAGTAAAAACCATAACCTGCCAAAATAAATTACTCTAGTGTAAGCACAATTGAAGAATTATTCCAGACTTTGGCATCAGGGACATGGTTTAGTGGGCATGGTGTTGTTGGGTTGATGGTTGGACTCGATGATCTTGGAGGTCTCTTCCAACCTTAATGATTCTATGATTCTATGATTCTATGATCAGGTCCATTCAAATCCCCTCCACTGGGGTGAGCACTGCAGCTGGGCAGAGCTGGTGGCAGCCATCTGGGCAGGAGAAGCCAGGGCTGATCTCATTGACCGATGCACTGGGCACCAGATGGTTTTGCATTCATCTCAGACCAGCTTCTGGACAAGTTTTTGCTGGGGAGGGATAGAAATTACTGAGAGTTGCAAGATGACAAGCCTTGTAAGAGGTGCAGATCTATAGTCTGTGATCACTTTTGTGTTTCACTCCATTTCTTCAGCTTTAGGCTGCACGACATTCATCAGCTGAGATGGTAGCTCCTCCATTAGCCCTACATGAAAGTTATTTGCCTTTAACAAAACTACAAAAAAGTCAGAAGCAACTATTAACACCAGATGTCATTTGGACTGAGGGGCCAGACTACACAGAGCTGGTGAAGGGGAAATGTACATGATATTAAACAGATTACTGGGTTTCAGACATCATCTGCCGTGTTTTGAAAGGCAAGCCTTCACCCAGCAGCATTTCTCAGGATCCCAGCACAGTTCCACAGGAGCTGCATCCTCAGCTGACACAAATCAGAGCTCTGTTGAAGTCAGTGGCATTGCACCCACTTTCCCCAGCCACAGGATCTGGCCCCCGAATTTTCCAGCTCAGCATCCTGTGATCCTGACAGCACTCTGCTTCTTCCAAGACAATCCAACTCTTGGCAGCAATGCCCCTCTGTTCAAGTAAAAACATTCCCAATGTTGTGATTTTCCATCTATAATTACCAGGAGATTAAATTCCTTCATTGTGAACAAGCGTGATTGCTCCCTTAAGACTCACTGATGTGCGTGCTTTCAGAGGGGGACAGGGAAGACCAGGGGAAAGGAGAGGAGGGAAGAGGCTGAAAAGGAATATCTAAACAAAGCATTGATTTTCTTTTTGGAACCGGGTTGCAGTAACATAGCAGATTGTCCGAATTCAGTATATCCCTTGGCTCAAGAACAACCAGCCCAGCAATGGAAGGTGAAATTAAAGCCATGTTCTCCAGCAAGCAAGACAGCTACTCTCCATTCAGCTTTCCACAAGCCACGAGCTTTATTTGGAGGTTGTGGAGCCACATGCTCAGCTAGCACAAAGCAGCACCCTTTCGCTCAAGGATCAGCCTGCCGGGGGGTCAAACAGACCTTTTAGAGGTGGACCAGATGCTTCTGTTTCAGTAGCCCGGTGGGAAAGGTCACAAGTAAGTTGCTCCTTATCCTCCTGCCCTCCACTGCCAGCAAGTGCATTTGAAGGCACATGGGCTGAGCTTCCTTCCCATAGTCCTGCCCATAGTTTAAGCCTCCCAGAGGCAAATCAAGGCCATTTACTAATGTTATTTTTTAATCTTTTTTGCTAATAGCACTGTGTATTGGAGTGTGAATTACAGCTAGCAGTAATAATGAACTCACAAGATAACACCCCTGGGGAGAGAGCAAGGAAATTCAGGGCCAGGATACAGAAGCTCTCATCAGGCAGATGGAAGGCTCGCTAACAAAGGGGTTTGTGGCGGGGGACGGTTTGGATTCAAGCAGACCGACACATCAAGCCTTTTACGTCTCGTACATTTTTTTCCATGCTTTCTACAGCCAATTCTTGCCAGAATTGTTCGGACTCCACTTGGTGGAGAAGTGTTTAATCAGCATTCAGCCTCTTTATGGGGCTGTCTCTGAGGGAACAGATTCAGGCAAGCGATAGCAAGTGGTAATTTTGGCTGCTTAATCTGGGTTGATTCATTTTAACAGTCTGCTTAACAATAGATACCATGTGGCCATGACCAAAGAAGTTTCATGGTCTTTACTGAGATTTAAAGTAGGTCTGAAATGCTTTAAAAATGCATCATTACTGCAGGAGCGATAAAAGCTTCATTGCCCTAATGAGGAAAAGTATTGGCCCAAGTTCCAGAGCGATTATTGCTTTTCTCTGTAAGGTCGTTCAGTGTCACCAGATTCCTGAATTTCTTTTATGAAGTTGCAGAGGAAAAGACGAGAGTCTGAAAGCTCCAGATCCTGGAGTCAAGTGATCACATGCATCGTGCATATTCTTCTGAACTTCTGCACCACCTAGGAAGGAGAAGTTTAGGTCTTTCTCTCAGCCTCAGAGCATGACCTCTGTAAGGCAGTTCAACTAAAGGAATCACCAATTACCAAGAGACACCTTTTAGTCCATCCCATCCAAAGCACATCCTCCTCCCAACCCTTTAGCCAATACTTGGATGGGCAAAATGTTACACACCTGATTCTAGCTTTGATGCTGTATATATTATTCTTGCATTGCTCTGGATTTTTTTAATTTTTTTTTTGAGACAAACAACCACCATAGAACATCTTACCTCACGTTATAAAGTATGAGGTATGTTTCTGTAATACATTTTGCAATTCATAATTGCAAACAGTCAAGGAAAAGGTTTTGAGATAAGATAGTAATAAAATCATTTTGCATTCCTAAATCAACGTGTGTGCTGGTTTTAAATTACATTTTAAAAAGTGAGCTTTACTCCAGTAGTAAAGCGGGCTATTATATGAGTAACTGAAGGTCCAAGACCAGAGTTTCCAAGCCACAATAACGCCAACATTTTTGGAAAACAGTGTCATCATTAGTCCAGCTAAAAAGCAAAGAACTCTGGTATTTCTAGACCTGAAATCACACCGTAGAGGGTTGTTTTTGAGACAACAAAACACTGTTGGTTGTTTTTTTTTTTTTCAATGTAGGATTGCCCCCTCCAACATCCTTGGCCACTGCTGACCTAAACTGGCCTGAGAGACAGCTACAAAACCGATGACTCATGTTCTCCTGAATGACCACTGCAGATTTTGGGTTGTTCGTGGGAGTTCAGGGTGGGCTGTCTGCTCCAAAGGACAGCTGTTTCTCCAAGCTGCAGAGCTCAGCTTGGCTGGGAGACACCTGACTCAGGACACCACATCCTAGGGCACTGCCTGTGAAGGTCAGACCTGCAACGCTCGGTCCCAGGGCAGCCATGCAACAAAGCTGCCTGAGAGCTGAGGACCCTGAGGAACAGCAGTTCTCCTATTTCTCCTTCACCGAAGTTACAGTCTAAAAGCTTTGACAATTACCTTCATGACACTTACGAGGACAAAGCCTGGAGCATTTACTGGAGCATTTCCAGCTTTTTATTACAGCACTATTTAGGTCTGAACTTCCCAGCCCACTTTGAGGTTAGCAGCAAACACCAAACCTTAGTGACAGAACTGAACTTGAAATCCCTAGTGCACATCCGCCTACAATCATTCAAGTGTTTTACGCATAAAATCAGCATCACTCCAAAGGCACAAATTGTAACCAGGTCAGTCCCTATCCACCAAGGGGTTTGTTTTAGTACAGCCTAGCCGTTGTGCTTATGGGCACATATTTTCCATCATTCCTTAGAAAACGTGGGCAGAGTATGAGCACATGTCAAGAGAGGAAAAGAGGACAAAGGAACAGCGGAAACCCATCTCCAAGAAATCACTGATTAAAATTGCTCCCAAGTTCCCGTTTCTTCCACAAACAAAACAGCTTGCGAAAGTCCAAGTTGGGGTGGATAAAATATCAGCCACGTGCCTGACTTACAGCACTGGGACTGAGGTTTGGGCACCACTTCAAGACTTTCCCCTAGGAGTCTATCCAAACCCTCTTTGCTTCTGATGTGGAATAATTTGGAAGTGTTTTTAGGCTGCCGGCTGGGATAACACACGGGCTATTGTAAACACACATGCAGCCCATCAGCACCAAACCCACACAAATATAGTCTGTACACACACAACTAACTGATACATATTCCTTTTTTAAAAAAAAATTGAAATGTTGAATTAAAGAAAGATGAAATAACTGAGCAGGTCTTAAGAAAAAAGTGATCATTTATGGAAAGAGTAATGTTTCACCTAATTTTAATAAATGAAACATACTTAAATGCAGACCACTAGATTTAAAGAGCTACGGATAAGATACAGCCATAACCAGCTATCATCCAAGTGTGTGCAGTGAAGCAAGACCATAATTTCTGTGGATGCTGTTTCAAAAACACTGCTGCTAGCCAAGAAAGTTTAGAAATGTAGGAGAGCGTAACCAGGGCACAGAGACCTGTGCAGACTCAGAAATAACCTGCTTGAGATACGTAACCCAGCCTGGAGCTCTAACACTGCATAACTGCTGTTTGCCTGACCTCTGCTTTGGGTGGAAAAGGAGAGAATTGCTCTTTCAGAGTCATGGCTCTCTGGAATATTTCGAGGTTTCTCCACTACAGTGGCCAGGAAGAAATTCATCTCATCTGTGAGACATATCCCAGCTGGCTTGAATGTAGAATGGTGTTTTGAACCTGTCCCAGCTTTCAAGGCAGGCTGATGGGAGCCTAAAAATGAGTGTCTTCATAGGCAGCCTCAAGGGAAGTCATAGCCAGACACTGGCACCATTCAGGCATGGCCACACTAGGAGATGGAGGGGCCCTTTCCTAGGATTCCCAGGTAGCTCTTGCTGGCTCTGGTCTGTCTCATGGCATGACACCCATATCCTTTATTATTTCTTAAAAACTCCTCAGTTACCTCTAGTATTGTCCTCTACCAGCTGGTCTCGGGCAAGCAAATGAACCAACTCATGCCAGCATATGAGCAAAGAAGTCAAAGGCAGGGACTTGCAGCAACTCAACTTCCCTTCCTTCTGAAATGCTGAGCGGTTTTCCTTTTCCATCTCCTCTGAGAGCGTGATGTGACAGAAGTCAACACACCTCACATCAAGGCTGCTATCTACCGTGGCAACTGCTTTTCCTGCAAGGAAAAGTCCCTCTCCATATCTGGCCCCAAAAAGACTAAATATCTCCAGGCATTTCTCGAGATGCACCAGGTATTTCTGTCCACCATGCCAAGCCTAGGCTGGGATTTAAAGAAAACAACAGCAAACCAGTTTGCCAAGTTTATAGATGTTGAGTTTTTACATCTTGCCACTGACTGGATTTTGAGCAGAACCATTCCACACATTGGTGGGTAGAGTGAACCTTGGTGAGGGAAGAGGGGAAACAAGATAGCAGAAAGATTTCTCTGCAGTACTAGATCCATCTTGATAATAATGGAGCTGCGTACAACTGCGTTGTGACTGCACCATCTGCAAACAATACTTCCCCGAGTAGGAAGTAGCTAGAAATTGAAGCAATGTTTCATGTGGAGAAGCATAAGTTCTTTGCTCTTCCACCACCCGCACTACTTTGATCAACCTTGTACTTGAAGCAATGCTTAAAATATATAAAAGGAGTCATTCAGCCCTTACATCGGTCTTTGGTATCTGCTGTAATCATAGGGCTTATGGGTTGGATCCCACTTAACAGGCCAGAAGAAGGACTGATTAGAGCCCTCTGAATGAGAAATCTCATGATTCCTGCTCCAAGCTAGGCTGATGTTGCAGAAAATAGCAGCATGTTGACACTGTCTTCTTAGAACAGCTTTGTTGTAGACTTGATCCAAAGCCCATTGAAGTCTGTGATTAGACTTCCTCTGCTGCAGCAGCCTCTAGGCAAAGCAATGTCATCAACTTCTCGCCCATTCATGGGGCTGGTCTGATGCATTTCCCAAAGCAGAAGACTGGTACCAAGATCCCACCAGTCAAAACCCACCACCAACTATTGTATAAAGGAAGACAAAGTTCCTGATGTCAAGCACATCCAAGACAACATGCAGAAAAGGGTATAAAACAATTAAAACGCCTAATAAAGCACTGAGGGAAGTTGAGAGCATGAATTTTACATGAGTTCATCATGCGCAATGCTTAGTTTAATTTAATCAAGATAGAAACCAAAGTGTGATCCTCCACAGCAAAATCCTTTCTCAAATCTTCGTTTTGACATTGCCTGAAGGGCTTTGCTTAAGACCTCAAGACTGTAGGTTGAGACAAAAAATGTCTGAATCACCCTTTGTTTGGTGACCAGTCAGGGTCACACATAGAGGGGAGGACTGAGAAGAATTTAAGATACAATCAAGCAGCAGGGAGTTCCAATGCTTTTCTGGCAGCAGAGGAAAGTACCTAAGGAGAACGAAGCCAGTTCGCAAGGCTTGACTTAAGGTCAAGTCATTCAGCTTGGAGGTACTTCAGCTTCTGATGTGTGGAGGTTCACCCACCACAGGGTGATGGGAGGCTTCTACCTGTACCAATATGGCTCCTGTCCTGAGCCAAGGTGTGGGGTGTAGTCTGGGTACTGGCTTATCTTTGCCCAGGTTCCCAGTCAACAGTAGGTCTTCAGGACGGAGCTGTTCAACTTGTTTTTTTCATGCCGTGACCCATAGCACCACTGAAAAGACAACTCCTGTGAGAAAACTAGCTCCTATCTGGGAGCAGCAGAGATGTCAGGGCAGCCACATGGGTCTTGCTTTAAGCAGCAATTTGCTAAAGTATTTGCAGTGCACAAACACTTTCCAAGGAGAACCTGTGTCGGGCAGAACATAGGATCTGAAGACCTTCAGGGCAGCATGACAACTGCTCTAGAAAGTGGAAGGAAAGCTAAAGACTGCCAAGAAACACACAGGCTGGTGCTGGGAGAAGCAGCAGGAGGTGATGATCTCTGCAGGGCCCGTATTCATTTGGGCTTATAAATAGAAACATTATGGAGACTCTCTCCAGACTTCAGTGACTTTTTTTTTCTTCATGTGAGAAATATTAGGAGTACACGGTCTGCAAAGTCATTATCACTATCCACAGAAAGATAAGGAACATTGATTCAACTCAAGGCTCAGGACAGTTGAATATTGTACAAGCATCCTTCAAACCAAGGTTTAGAGGCACGGGGGAAGAGGGTGCATGCACATCCTTTGAGGGGCTGATTAGCAAAACAGCCTAATAATATTCTCAAGGCTGGAATAAATTAAGACATACATTTTCTTGAGATGCCTGGGATGCTCTGTAATTTTATGACATCCAAAGTGCTAAGAAAAGCAAGGTGCTGCCACGATTGCATTGTTATTCATGTGCTAAAGGTCAAAGAGTTGCAAAAAGATCAGTTTTGCAGGTTACAGTAGCAGTTATAAGCAAAATGCATGCAATGTCTAAAGCTCTCCTTACGGTTAAGTAATAAGCAAGAACTATGGCAATGATGTAATACACAACTTATAGCACCCATCAGTACCAACTTAGCACATGAATCAGTGTCTGGTGCTATAGATATGTTGCAGCATACAAATAAGGCCTCGCTCTTTGCATAGCCCATTAAGACTTGTCGAGCCTCAGATGAGGGGAGATGGTACAGTGTGTTTGGCAACATGAGCTAGAAATGCTGAACAGTCTAAGAAGCCCTTCAGACTTCTTAATATTTTGGTTCTCTTAAGGCCATTACAGAGGTGTCACCTAAAGAAGCTTCTTCCCACCTATACGAAGCTGTACTGTAATGAAACGTGCCAGATGAGCGGCGAGATGGCAACCACCTCACCGATAGTCAGGAGTCAGAGCGCAGAGGAGGAACTTATATAAGCTTTTATGGCAACAAGATGAAAAAACCATATATCTAATTTATTTTAGGTCTGCCTCGTCTTGACAGAGAACAGCAGAGATGACAGTCGGGTTCCTGCTATTCCCAGCAGTCATCCAGTTACTCACAGACAGCTGAAAAGTCACAGACAGGAGGCAGAAATGGATGTGGTTTCAGTCTCTTTTTCCTGTAATGATCACTTTACATGATCTCAGCTCCATTTTCCCCCCTCCTCCATTTCTGCCGGTGGAAGCACTGATGGTGAGGACATGCTAACCCTGCTTCGGCGAAGGCAAGCTCCAGCTGAGGTCACTCCCAGCTGGAACAAGCGATCCCGTAACACCAGATTTGTGTCTGAGGAAAAGAAAAGCAGCACTCCTGCTCCTTGTTCTGCCACAGACTTCTTGTGGGACCTCGGACATGTCACTTAGGGGAGAACATGGCACTCTCAGGTTAGGTGTGCTCTAAAAGGGTTTTTTTGTTTGGTGGATTTTTTGGGTTTTGTTTTTGTTTTGGTTTTTTAAAGACATGCTTTGGCAAAAACTCTCCAGTCTTTCAATGCACTTTCAGCTGGAAATTTCAACCTGCAAAAATCACTGTATATCAACGTTGGGAAATTCCTGGTCAGGTCTAATTAACATTATAATTCCAATACGAGGGGTTTGGCTGCATGGACTTCAGTTTAGACAAAAGCATATATGCTTCCACATCAGACACTGCTCCCTCTGAAAGACACAGAATTTCCCCCTGCCCGTTTTCAGCTTCTTTCATGGTGCTTTGGATCGCAAGACCTCAGGCCAGCTGTGGATTACAAGTCCTGATCCCACTGCCAGATATTTGCACAACATGAAAGGGAGGAAGCTCTACCAGTAGGAATTCAGTTAAAAACCTTATCTTGGGGAGAAAAATAAAAAATGAAAGATCTGCCTACGGGAAAAGCATCTGGCTTGGTAGCAGGGTAGAAAGCACAATTCTTCAAACTGCCATCGCATATTTTTCACTGCAAAGTGAAACACGTATCCCAGGAAGCAAGAGGCCAGAACCCCAGTCAGAAACATTTTCACAAGCTATCATCAGAAATCCATAGTCTCAGCATACCAGAAGCACATTACTTCTCACTTCAGAGTAAGGCATTGCCTGCCATATAGGAAAGAATAAGCTGGATAAAGCCAGCTTGACTTGCACACAGGCCAGGATTTCAAGAGCCGGATCAGAAATTAGTAGGAGCAACATGAGAGCCCTGTAGCTAAACCCCCTATTTTGAGCACATCAGGCTGGGGTCTTCAGAAACATCTACATGAAGGCATTCGACTGTTCAGCAAGCCTTTTTTCCCCATGTTGTGATGACAGCATGAGTTGTTCCCATTGCTGGCATACCTCCACAGTTATTAGCAGCTAATAATCCAAGCATTTCTGGGCTCATCATCAGAGTATCTGAGTGTTTTTCAAGAGTTCAGAAGTATTTAAGAGTTTAGTTTGTTTTGGCTGTGGAGAGTCCAAGCTGGAAATCTGTGTGGCTTGATCCTGAACACTCCTTGTAGGGACACATAGATGGTGCTGGGCTCTCCAAAGGGGAATCCTGACCCAGCGAGCAGCCCCCTTGTAGTGCCTGAGGAGAGGCAAGTGCTCCAGGTGGTGGAAGGAGGAGATGCTGGTTGCTTTCCTTGCCTATCAGTCTTGCCACCTTTTTTTGCACAGTAGCCTAGTTTCAGAGGTGGAGTTGTGTTGGGGATCTTCCAGGCTAGGGAACAAAAGGCAAGTGGCCTGGGTTGCCTGTTCCCTTGGGCAAGTGTTTCAACACAAGTCCTTACAGAGAGAGAGAGTGAGGGCACATCACGTCCTGCAGCTCCATGGCCAATGGATGGAGCCACCACTGGTTTTACAAGGAGGTCTCATCCCAAGGAAGCTGAGCCTTCAAACTGAGACATGCTGGTACCTGATTTCTCTGTCCCGATCAGCCTCAGACAGTAGATAGACTCCAGGTTGTTGAGACCAATGCAGAGATAGAACCTTAAGCCACCCTAAAGACTCCAAGATCACCAGGTTGAGAAGAGGTACTCACAGCATCAGCTGGAAGATGAGCAGGGAGACCTGAGCAGTTTCCACTTTTGGACCCTCATTTCGTGAGGCTGTCTCTAGAGAGGATCTGTGCTGAACCACTGCATCTTGCAGAGATTACACTGAAGCCACTACTTTGGTGACGGTTTCATCTGAAATGCTTGCCGGTGCTGCTAGAGGATAAAACAGCTCAATGGTTACCTGTCACCTGGCCCAGCCATCAACTGTAATGGGATGGAAAATGAGGGTCCTCCGTACTACATCAAAGCCTTGTCCCTTTTCACCCTCTGGGAGAACTACAGCTGAGCACCAAAGCCACTCATAACACTTGTCTCCGTTCCAGTTTTCATCCTAGAGCTCAAACACATCTGGAAAAGCAAAAAACACCACCAAGAAACATACTGCACTGAATAAGATGCCTTTGACCTGAGTCACCGAGTGGGACGCAGACGAAAAAACAATCATTTGGAGACAAGGTGAAAGGCGTTATGCCAAGGAATTGTGCAATGAACAAAACAAACCAAAAAAAAAAAAAATCACAGCCATCGGGGAAGCTGCCTGCCTCAAGGAACCCCACAAATCAGAACCACCCACGATAGCCCAGCTATCTCTCAAAGTCCCTGTAACCTGCAGAGACAAGACATACAAGCATGCTGGGATGTCCTGGAAGAAATTTCAAGGCTCAGTGGTGAATATAAATCATGTCTTAACGCACTTACACTTAAATGTCTCCAAAGTGGTTCACGGTATTACAACACTGCTCTCTCCCATTACCTTTCTAGTGGGATACGTGAGTATTGGAGGCTTGGAAATGCAATCACAGCGCATCCCAGGAATCGCCAGGAGGGTCTTCAAAAGGTAGCCATCAGCCCAGACCGGAAGGTGAAAAGTCAGCTTGCCATCACTTGTAGAGATGGCATTTCTATGAGCTGCTGTTAGCCTACCACCCCAGGCTGTGCTTAGCAACAGATTACAGTCACACCAAATATAGCTATGGGCTACTTTCTAACGATAAAAAAACCCACCCTGTTGTGGTTTTGTTGTTTTTTGTTTTTTTTTAACATGTTACTCTTAAAAAAATGTAGTTCTTCACTTCAGGGCAAATGAAATATATTGGATCAAAAGCATTTTTACCTTTTCTCCCAAGCGTTCCCCAAAAGCCTTCAATAGGGTCAACTGAAATAGCTTTTGATGATTGTTTTTCTCTTTTAGCCAGTCCAGCCAACCAACAAACACTTCAACTATCTACTTTGACTTTTCTTTAATCCACATTTCTTCTTCGGCAAAGCTGCCTGGTCTTCAAGCAGGTATCCTTACCATCTACTACAGGGACACATAGCCATGCTCTCCAGCTCAGCAGACTTCGAATCCTCAATATTAATAAGATTTGTCAGACACTACCTGCTTTTGTTAGATATTGCTCTCATCCCTAGGGGACGCTTCTCTTTCCTCTGAATCTGGCAGAACAAGTCCTGCTGCCCGTAGATTTATATGGAGGTACATCAAGTTCTCGTTCCATGGAGGGCTCTAGCACATAGGGCCGTATAATCAATTCCGCATGAAGATTTTTGAAAAAAATCTATTCGCTGACAGAGCCCTCCCACGGCAGGATTTTTAAACTGCTTCCAAGTTGCTATTAAAAAAAAAAAAGAAGAAAAAATAATTTATGCAAATAATGAAGTGTTAACAGCTTTTGCGATATTTGGTGCTTTTCCCGAAGCCACAGCTCATGGAGTTTAACATGAGAACCCAAGCGATTGTGTGTGCTCCTGAGCCTTGCGTTTGCAAAAAATAACATTTCAACAGTCCCAGAAACAGGTTAAACATTTACAAAGAATCACACAGGTATCGCTGAGCTTGCCTTGGAATGAGAAGAACCTGCTGGATGGGGTCTCTGGTGGCTATTCCAGGACTATTTTCTCCAATCCTTTTTAATTCTGTGTTTCCGAGAGTTAAAACCTCACTGGTTTTAGCCAAACTCTCATTTTATTTAAGGCATGAAGGGAACAATATTTAACATTCAAACAAAGGAGACAATTCCCTTTCCTCCCTGCTCCCAGTTTTGTCTTCTGCCTCTAGACAAGAGCGTCCCTTCCCTGTGCTAATTAATAGATGGATAAAAGGCTCACCTTGAGGTTGAGAGTTTTATAGAAAAGTTAATTACAGATCCTGACTTTACAATTACCAGTCGAGATGCTCACATTATCTGCCACAAGACCCCCCCAGGCTTTACCCGGCTAGAAAAACGCTTGCAATGCTCTGAGAGATTACTTTGAAGGCTGGAGTGAAAGCTAATCTCTAGAGAAAGTGTAAGAGCATAGGAAGGGCCACCAAAGACCTCCATAATGATGACCCATAGCTGGGGGACATCAACAGGTCAGAAGGAGAGAGAAACAATAATAGGTCAGATAAATTTTGGCAAGTACATTATGATGTCAGAGAATGGAGACTAAGACCATAAGAAGATAATGAATCTACTGCACTGCCAACGTGACATTCAGCATCTGCTGAGGGTGCCGAGTAGCTGTAAGTCTATTAAACAGGTTGAGACAGAGTGATTGGAAGATGCAAGATCACAGCAGAGAGGAAGCTCTCCTTAGACAAGACATCTGAAAATGTCAGTATGCAAACTGTGTTGCATATTCTCAGCTCAGCCTTTGGACCCAGCAATACAGAGTGGCTTAAGAAGATCAAGACCACTTGCGTACTTACATCTCCAACCTGCAAACGCTTACATACACACTTTGGTATTTGCTGAGTTGGTGCCCCACACTCCCCATTCCATCCTCTTCCCTTTCAGGCTCAAGTGATGGAAAATGCTCTCTGAGCACACAAAATACTCATTGAAGTCAAAGGGGAACTTCAGCTACAGAAGTACGGTAGAAAGTCACAGTCTGGAGAATAAAAAGGACTCCTCATTTATAAAACCAAACTTTTAATAACCAGGAGACCTAGACAGAAACTTCATATTGGCACTGTGCAGCTGGGATTGCATGGACTGATCTGCATGGGTTTTACCAGCATCCTGGGAGCTCACACTGCCAGTTACTGCAGGCTGGGACATCCTTGCACTACATGTTTGTACAGCCCATGACACATCTGGGGTCCATTCGCTATCAGTAACTTCTGGCACGCACATAACTTAGAAAGCAGTTTAAAGTCGATGCCTTACCTATATAGGTAAAGGTACCTATAGGTTTATACAGCAGGACAAACACCGCAGTTCATAACCTGGTACTAATTCTCCTCCATGGCCAAGGTGCTCAGAGCAGTTAGGAGCACATCTCCCAGCTTTAAGAGGAGCCATTCACTAAGGATGAGCTGGTCCATTGTAGAAAGAGCTGCATTTCTCAATGTATGCAAGGCTTTGCCAGCCAATTCTATAAATCAACTTGTTGGAAAAATTACCAAAAAAAAAAAAAAGCAATTAAGTGTCATGTCAGCAACATAGCAATGCAAATGGGAATTCCTCACACCATATACTCCCAAGCCATTTTTACAGTCCTTATTACAGGCACTGTTTTGCTGTGTATAAATCCTGTAAAATTGTCTTTCAAAACCCCTATGAGATAAAAAAAGAAAAAGTTCCCGAGTGACTGTCATGGGGAAACAAAGCAAGAAAAGAAGAGGAAACAGCGAGTTGTGGACCACCGTTGGTGGGCACTTGAATAGGAGCCCTCTGCTTGACACGACCGCGACTTTGAACAAAACTGAAGTCAAACAGCTATTTGTCAAGGGGTACAAATGCACACAAGTGGTGAGAACCTGGCCCTGCTGTAAAAACGTGTCAGGGACTTTTCTGTAGGGCTGTGCCGAGCCCCCTGATGGATCGTTGTACTCAGAGGACAGCATTGTGAGCAGCAATAATAAGACATCTGGTCCGTTCTCTTTCTGAAAGAATATTTTGGCTTGACTGAAACCACGTGAGCAGCTCCTTGTACAATGCACAGACGCAGCGTCTCATCACCACCGATCCGTAGCACTGGGTCCGTCCTCCCCCGCACCCAGCAGCATCCCTCCGATCTCAGCTCCACCAGGCCGGCTCCATGATGCAAAGCCAGTGTCCGGCACGCCCTTCTCATCTCTCTGTCTAGACAGCTATGAAAGCACCACCATTGCATCATCCACCACAGCCTCGATCATCCCACTGCATCCTTCCTTGTAGGTCTTACCCATTCCTCTTGCATGGCTGCACAGCAGTGAGCTGGAAGAAGAGCTGGCACCAGTACCAGCTATTTCCATACACATACTTTCCCCAGCAAAGGAGACAACCTCTGAATAAGAAGGGTTTCTCAGACAAGACGCTCAGGACACCACGTCCAAGCTGACGCACACACAAGCTTAGGCAGCACAGCCCCTCTGTGTTAAATCGGCCTCATGGCCACAGGACCGCAGCACACAGCATCATCTCCCCAGCCAGAGAGGGAAGGATGTGCAGCAGGACGTGAGGATTTTAGCAAGCTGCCAGTGCAAACAGGTTCCCCATCCACAGGTAAACCAGCAGCTCCTGGGAAGCCATCCGCTTTCCTTCACATGCCTGGGCAGAACCCAAGGCAGCCAGCTCACAGGCCCCAGGGAAGTGGGCATAAACTATAAAGCCTAATTTATGTAAAAAGTACAAAGTTTCTATAGAGTTTCAGTTCTGAGCACATTTTACCAAAAAAAAAAAAAAAAAAGGAAAAAATAGGGACTTAACACACTTCAGCAGACCTCTCATGACACGCTGCACCCTACAAGTGACGAGGGGAGCTGGGAGCTGGCTGGGAATGGACTCAAGACATAAAGAAAATAAGGGAAATAGAAGCAAAGAAAGGAACAGTGAAGCAGAGGAAGTAAAAAGAAGGATCTCTCTGTGCTTCAGATATTTCAAAACAGAGGCCCCACTTTTCAAATAACGTTTCACTGGGGGAGGGAGGGGGAGGAGAGGGTAGGCTGGTTTCCATTTCATTTTCACTTTGAAAACACCATTTTTCCACACATCCACTGAAGTGCAAATTTCCACCAAAAGCATTTAAAAAGACAGCATGCCTCGGAGCTGAAGTTTTCAAAACCACATCTGTTCGAATTTATAAAGCCGTGGTTGAAAACGCCCCCAGAAGCCCCTCGCTGAAGGAGCCATGAGCAGCATTTCCCAGCACAGCATCTGAAAACATCCCAGCACCCAGGCACAGCAAGGGAGGCACCAGCACCCAGGAAGCCGGAGTGCTGCGAGACGGGCAGAGCAGGACGCACCAGCTGAGAAGAGGGCTGCGGAGATGACACAGAGACCAATTTCTTCTGCTCCAGCTTTTGGCACGGACCACGCCAGTGCTGGGAAGAGAGATAAGGAGCCGCGGCTGCTGGGTGTGCGGGGGGATGATAAATGGGGTGCTTCGTCACGCAGCCCCCACACTCCCGGCACTGACCACCAACACCTCTGCAGCTGCTCGCTCGTCCGGAGAGCACAAGGCTGCCCATCCTTTCATCCTTTTGTAAGGAGCTGAGCAGTGCAGGCAGCCACAGGCAGGACGTGGGTTTAATATTAAGGGAAGAGGAGCATCGTCCATTGCTGCGCCTTTCCAGGTCCAGTCGTGCTGGACCCCAGCTTGGTACCCGGGGCAGGCAGATGGCTTTGGACAAACAGCTCATGGGGGAGAGGTCTGGAAACCTCTCCAAATTCCCCGCCGGTGCAGCGGCAGCCTCCCCCTGCCCAGCTGGCAGTTGGCACCGATAGTGCTTCATGCCCCAAGATGCTGCATGCACGGAGACAGACCCTCCACCTGCAGCTCCAAGGGGCCACGAGGGGAGGGACACGGCCCCAGGTGCAGGGACAGTCCCAACACTGGCAGCTGCAGCTGATGGCAGGGATGCCTGGGGGAAGCAGGTGCCCCCTTCCCAATGGCTGGGCGGGAACGCTGGCACCCAGGGCCAACGGTGCCTTTGCAAAGACGCGACCCGCTGGCTGGGCGCCTGCTGCCAATGTCTGATGCCCTGACAAAGGAGCCATGCATCCCCAGCAACCAAGGGAGCTCAGGTCCGGTGCACCCCATGAGACTCCTTCTCCCTCTAAGAAGAGCTAACAGGAGGGACATAAACCATCACACCCACATGGTGATCAGCTTCACCTTCCTAAAAAGCCCTTTGCTGCAGAGCGCATTGCTCAAGTTGGCAGCTCCTACAGGATTTCTTCTTTGGGGGCTTCTCTCCCCCAACCACGCGCACCAGCCCCCTTTGCAGCAGTGTGGCCAGCACTCGAGGTCTGCATTATTTTGCATCCCTGGCTCTGCCTCTTCCCAGTGTGGTCTGGCAATGGAGCCAGCCGGCTCACCAGCACCCCAAATCTGCTCCTAGAGAAGGAGATGCGCCAGTCACCGAACTGTCCCCTGCCACTGCATGGTCCCCCCCTGTGACCTGCAACCCCACTTCTTGAAGACTGTTCTAAGTCTGTCTGCAACAGGACAAGGACACGCAGACCCTCGCAATTCCCCCCTACCCCACCACAGCTTACCTTCTGAGTCCGCAGCATTCCCATCATCAGCTGTGGAGACCTCTGTCCCAGAGTCATCCCAGCCTGTAAAAGCATGCATTTTGGGTAACACGAGCACCAGACCCCAGTTAGGTGGTATAGTAGCTGGTCAACGTGCTGCTCATTTCCTGGAAATTTTAAGGTCCATGGGTTCTGCAGGGCAAAGGAGTCCTTTGACATTCAGTTGAATATATGTAATCCAATTTGCAGAGCAAACACACCATGGTCTTTAAATGCATCCAGAATGGCTGATGACTTTCTACTAGGAAGACGTGAAGAGGGCAGTAATTCATTCCAGTCCGCCCTGCTGTGCACAACCTGTGCACATTCCCGCTGTTTTAAGGAAGAGGTTGTGCCCTCTCTTTCCTTCTCACCAGCACCCTGTGCCTCTGGTCTCCCCCTTTGCTCTTTGCCAGGTGCCAAGAAGGGCCCACAAAGCACTTTTTTTTTTTCTTTTTCTTCACAAATCTCCCTGCAGCCACTACACAGCAAGCTCAACGTGCTGGGCTGAGCAACCTATGATTTCTCTAACCCTTGAAACCAGATGGCAAGCCAAAGTTTTCTCTGACAAGCAAAGGAATCAGAACTGACATGACTGGAAAAAACAAGCTCAATTCCTCTTGGCAGGATATTAATTTAGAAATCTCTGGTGTCGTCGCCCCAATTCACAATGAATTTGGATCCAAGCTTTCCTAGTGCCAGACGACACAGAGATTTGACAGAGAAGGTAATTGGAGGAAATGGCTTTGTAATCTAGCTATTGTGCTGGCAAGATCCAGCTCTCCTAAAGAACAAGGTTTGCTTCCTGGCATGGCTGATTCATCATCCTTTATTTGTCCCCAGTGCCTCTTGACTTTCCTCTGCCTAGCAGGGATAGCACAGTCCCTTCAAAGCAGCGTCAGAGGTCTGCTGGGCATTCAGGCTTTCTCCCAGCCTGGCGAACGGCAGCAATGGGGTGATGAACCCTGCAGGGTCAACGACTCCAAGTGTCCAAGGGACAGGGTGAAGAGCAGGCTTGAGCAAGTCTCATGGTCCGCACACCCCTTGGGCAGCATGCACACCAA
Source organism: Pygoscelis adeliae (assembly GCF_000699105.1). Classification (NCBI taxonomy): domain Eukaryota; kingdom Metazoa; phylum Chordata; class Aves; order Sphenisciformes; family Spheniscidae; genus Pygoscelis; species Pygoscelis adeliae. Next base: position 2,849,790 of record NW_008824414.1, on the reverse strand, counting down.
GCAGATGGAGCCAAGCTCCACCGGCGGTGCGGGCTTGTGCCATGCCAGTGGCAGGAACAAGGATGGGGCACGTTCAGGTGGGAGCGATCCCACCCAGAGAGCCCCAAGGCCTCTGTCCACTCCACATAAATAACCAGGAAGGTGGGCAAACCTGAACTGGAGCAGAGTTTGGACCCGTGACCCAAAGCTCATGATCGCATCGTTAGTGACATCCCAAAGTGACACCCCAGAAAGAGGAGCACCTGCTGAGGGGTTACCTGCCAAATACAGGTCCTAATCATTGGATCCTCCATTCTTCTTCTTCTTCTTCTGAAAAAGATACTGTAGACACAGGCTGCACTGTGGGGGAAAAAATAAGTATTGAAGGACAAAAGAGTTTGCCCTGGTCCCACCAGGAAAGAGGGGGAAAGAAAAGGGGGAAACAGGGTGGAGAAGTTCCAAAACATGGTCTGCACTGAGCCCGAACAGCACTCACCTAGAAATGTTCATGTACGCAGCTCCCAGATGGTCATACGCAGCATTTTTCCACTGCTCTAATAATAACAACTATTTTATTGACCTGTGTGCTCATGCCATTCCACTAATCACTTTGTTTTTCTAACTGCAGTTATCTAGACTGGATGGTGAGCTGCTCTGGAGGGATGTCAGATCCACTCCTGAGCTGCACCTCCGAGATCTGATCATTTGGTGGCTGGGGCAGCGTGAAACCCCATACCTGCTAGCTCTGCCGATCCCACCGATGGCCCAAAGTCCCCTTCGGGAGCCCTGTTAAAATGAGCTCTTGCCCTTCAGAAGGCTCCTCTCTATTCAAATAAACAACTTGGAGGATGGAGCATAGCAGCAGTCTAACGTACCCTGCTATCTGAATGTAACTTTCAGCTCCATGACCCGATTCCCTGATGAAGCTAGCATCAGCACACTGAGTGCATACGAAGCCACTGATTTTGTGGAGGAGGAGAGGAAGAGCTCAATTATTTTTCTTCATCTGTTAGCAAAAAAATATTAGGAGAGTAAACAGCTAGCAATCACATAGGAATGCCTGGGAGAGCTCTTACCTACTGGCATGCAGATCTCTCATCTGGAATTCATTTATTCATGTTCATTATTGATATTATTAAAAACTACAGACGTGGTTGGGGAAGGACATATTCAAGACAGACCTGAAGTTATTGAAGAGGCCACTCTCCACTGCCAATGTCACCTCTGGAAATAATGTAACCGAACCAGCAGACTAGTGTTTCAGAAGAAGAAATACCATTTTCAGCAGTACCAGCACCACCTAAAAATGCAGCGTTATCAAAACCAGATATAGCTCTCATCACCCTGAAAGGCAGGATACTTCCATCTCCTGTCTGCAAATTCATTACTGTTATCAGAAATAGAAGGCACCTCTATTATACTACAAGTCACAAAGGTCCAAATTCATCCTTGGGATCAACCAAGATGAGCTAGTGATGCGATGTCTGGTTCTGCAGCTGGTAATTACCCATCACACCTGGCATTATCACTGAACAGCTTACGTGGGATGAATCCTGGGGGTGTCTAAACCTTCTGGAGGAAAGACTGCACAGAAGAATGGCATATTTGCCCCGTGGGTTTTATTCTGCAGCCCATTTTGCTATAGTTCCCTCAGAAAGCTTTCCTAGTGCAGAGGATCACCTGCATCTTGTTTAATTACGTTCAGTAACTTAAACCGCCAGAGAAAACCCGCTTTAGCTATAATCATTTTGAGCTCTGAAGAAATCCCATAGCCTGGTGAAAAACATAGATCTAATTTGTATATTCCCCTTAAGTGTCATCTTATACCTCTTGCAATGATGCATACGTAGGTATGTAGTGAGACTCACTTAGCTTACCCCAAACATGGTTCCTCCAGGGTCTGAAAAGCAGAAGATATGCTGCCTGCCTCTTTTTTTGGGGGTGTTAAGTGGAAGGTCCAGCAGGAAAGCAGATGCCTCCCAGGAGCCCCGCACCGCTCTCCACCACGAGTTTCTACAGGCAGCTCCAGGGCTAGGCTTACGCTCAGCACTGCTCTAGGAAGGGACCACACATACTCAGGTTGAAGGGGAAAAAAACGCACACGAAGATCATGGAAGTCTCAGGGCAAGTAAATTACTGTTAATTGTGAGATATTTGATTGCAAGAAGCACCAGATGGCCAGCCATCTGTTTTTTATTATAAAATTAAACAAGATTAACCCAAACAGGATTTCCTTAGCATTCTTCTCTGACTGGCTCACAAATACATCTTTAACACCTATGCTACAGATACAGCACAATCAGAAGCTCTTCCTGCCTTTCCCTAATGTACTTGGGCTAAATACTCTGCTGAGTAGCGCCCTTGCACATCAAGATTTCCAGGGGATGGATTATTTAAGAGATGAGAGAACTGGGAAAGGTCAGCTCAAACAGAAGTAAAGTAACCCCAGCAGAACACCTTCCTTTTACTCTGCTACAACACCAAACTCAGGTTTGAAGCGCACAAGCACACGGGCAGGAGAGGATGTTGCCAAGGGCAACAGGTTGTCAGAGGCAACCACAGCTAGGGTATCAACCTCTCCTGCCAGCATCAGCACCCAGTCGGTGCTGTCATGGAAAAGGATAGAATAGCAAAAGCTGGGGAAAGTGGCCAGAGCCCCCGTCCTCTGTCCGTCTCCTCTCAAAGGTAGCAAGACCCTCTGACCTCTCCTCATCCTCCTCCCCAGCTTGGTGCCCTCCATCACCATCCCTATGGCAGGAAAGGCCAAGCCTCTCTCCTTAAGACTAATTCAATCCACCTGCCCTGGGAGGCACTGGGGGCAGCTCAGCACATGAACTTGTCCCACCAAAGTGAAGTGCATGACAGAGGTGGCAGCATCCTCCTGGCTGGGGAGGGCGTGCACACATCCCAGTTTAAGCACATGGCTCAGGTGCTATGTACACAGCCTCACGTCACTGCTGAAAAAGAGTCTCTCACTGTAGTGCCTCTACAAGCTCAGCCATTTTCTTTGCCTTTCTACACATATGCCTACAAACTTCAGGAATTTCCCCCTTGCCCCCCATCCTCTGCATCACCAAAACACCACTCCTGCCTTTGTCCCAGGAAGGTCAGCGTTACAGAAACTCAATTTTGCTTCTTATGATTAGTGATAACAATGTCTTTTGCAGGCTTCGGCTGTTCTTTGCTTCAAGATACATAAATTCTGAGTTCAAGCCCTGCAGAAATCAGCTCAGACAAATTTTGCCTAGCGAGTAGGGCTTGCAGGACTTGCTAATCCAGCAACTTTTCACCCCTCAGCTACCAGACCTCCTCTGGGAGTCAGCTGCCTCTCACGCTCTCCCTGGAAGCTGGGCTGCCACCGCGAAGGCTTTACCCAGCCCACCCAGTTACCCTATGCACACCTATGGTATCTGATCGGATCGTGAAGCTGAAGTTGGCCAGCCCCTGTCCCTCTACAAGCTTTTCTCATGCAGATTATGCACGTCTTCGTTTGTTCGAAGCAAATCAGTTGTGAATTGAACATAAAGGGTGTTCCAGGGGAGATGTCCCCTTGCATCATTCCCCAGCATAAATCCCCAGGACACAGTGCATCCAGAAACTATCAATAATACCCGGCTCGCACCCTCCTATCTTATCACATACAGACACGCAACCTGTTGGGAGAGTTTAATTGCCTGTCAGCCGACAGACAACAGGATAGGACTCTAGCTCATGTAAACATGATTTTTTTGTTCGTTTGTTTAGCTTTGAATATCTTCACCTTCAGGGCTACCCTGAAGAGAAAAATGCCATGGTTGTCTTTTTTGGATAGCAGCCAGCCAGCTCGCTGCACCCCAGCCTGTTTGCCTGCTATCGGAGGCTGGGAAACACAGTTCATGATTCCAGCTTGCACCCATTCGCAGGGTGACAGGGTGACACAGCTCCTCGAGGGACATGTCCCACAGCCACTGCCCCTTTGGCATCTTCTCCGAATGAGAAAGGAGAAAAGTGCGGTTGGGTTTTGCCTGGCTGCTCACCCGCAATCCAGAGACAAGCTTACTGCTGGGCAAGCTCGTGGTTTGCATCTGGACTCAGCTCTGGCCAAATACAGCAGACCTGGAAATATAGTCTGACTCCCACCTTGTTCATCTCTGACCTTGCGTTTGACCGATTCATGGTCATTTTGCACGCAAAGACACACGTGTGCTGCAGGATCACTGTGGTTTGGGGTGGAGTCTCTAATAAACAACAGCTTGACACCCCCCCCCATAATACCAAGGAAAATGAACCCAAAAGGCAGATGCCAACAGAGCTGATCTTCCCACCCGCAAACGCTGGTTGGCCTGGCTCAGCAGCAATTAGCAAAGGGGGCACAGACAGAGGAACCATCCTCTCCTTCCCAAACTGCAAGGCACAGGCTGGAGCTGACCCAGCAGTCCAAGCTGCCCATCATCTACTTCACTTGGATGCTCCTTCCCTGCTAGCCACACCAGTTCTTCACTGGTGCTACTCCTTGCCAGAAATACAGGCTGCCTCCTGGACCACTGCAGGTCCTGCTGCCTGAACGAAGCCAGCTCCGTCCTTCTAGTGGGCAATTTTACATCCTCGGTGGTTTTAGAATGGTGGACTGCCTCAGGCACAGGCCAGTGAGATTAGCTCATCCACGCTTTTATGCACTATGGAAACCATATAAATTCTTCCATTTGATTATATGGTCTGTCTTTAAAAAAAAAAAAAAAAAAAAAAAGTCTCAAACATGATAAAAGCATGAACTGCAAACTGGTCATGTTTCCAGCCAGTTCACTGCTTCTTTTCATCCCACTGGAAGCCACCAAATGGAGATCAAGTTCCCCCCAACGACAGGCCATCCATCTCTTTCAGGGCAAAGCCTTCGGCCTTGCACAAACACAAAGACAGTTCTGCCCTGTATTCCTGGGTGCAGAGGAAGACATTGGTAAGATAAAACATCATCCAGGTATAAGCATATTTAGGGAATTAACTGAAAAGCTCTAATATATCTGCTCTTCTTTTCCCCTTGCCTTTTCCATAAGAGAGAGCCAGGCTGGCCTCAATGTGGACTAAATTATTTGGCTTTCCACAGTCTTATTCTCAGAAATGACTGTTTTACTCCAAGATGGTATTTCCCCAGAAGAACTCAGTCCAAGGCAGACACCTCAGGTGGAAAACTCAGTCCCAACAGGCAAAAGTATGTGCAACTGAGAAGGGCATCCTATCATAAGGAGGAACAGGGAATTACTATATAAGCACATACTTAGAAAGCATAGCTTAAAAAGCCAGTTTCTAAATGAAGGGGACAGATGCTCTGAGAAAAGCCCTGTGCAAAATGTTTCCTTTGCCAAAAGAGTAAAAGGAAACCCGCTTTAGCTGAAGAATCAGCTTTTAAAGGCAATCCCTAATAAATGAGGTATAAAACTGAATTCAGAGCATTTCCACTACTTTCTTGTCTTTCCAGCAGAGTATCCACTGGGCTGGGCTTTCACTGACAATCACTCCTCCACAGCCAGCTGGGGAGATACCCCAGGAGGTGGAAGCGCGTGACAAACACACACACACAAAAAGATAAAAAAAAAAAAAAAAAAAAAAAAGAAATTACAAGCTTTTTAAACATGATTTATCCACGCTGGGTACTTCTCTATCTAACCAGATGCTTCCAAATGTCTGGCACTAGAGAAAAACCTGTAATTTTGCCCCAAGATATATTACTAACCCATATTAGACTTGCACAGAATCAACTAGCAGCTGTTGCAGCGGGGTGGGGGGGAGGAGGGAAGTAAGCGGATTACACTATGAAACAAAAGAGACTTCAAATAGCTATGGTATTATCTCGGAGGAGTTTCATAACAAGCCAGTTCAGTCTGTCAAATGTGGATTGGAAGGGGGCTGCAAGCAACCCTGGCTCCCATGAGCTGCCTGGGGAATGCACTTCCAGGGATGCTTTCTACCAAGAGAAGAGACCCTCACATCTTTGTAAGCAACTGAATAACGGAGTATGGATGGGAAGCCCCCATCCGAGCAGAGATCATCTACCAAACAGATATGCTTTTAGCCTCAAGAATGGCTTGTCTGTTTTTTCCCAAATCTGTCGGCTAATCTAACAAGAGGTATTACTTCCTACGAACCTCGCCTCGGTTGTGGGAGCGCTGCAGGCAGCAAGACCATCAGTGCATAAGGGAGGGAGCTGGCTTGAAACACACATCGCTCTTGTTCCCCCAGCGGTATGGCTACAAAGCAGCTTTTACAAAGCGTCATCACTTGTGCACATTCGTGAAGGGGCCCAGAGAAATGGCCCTCAACTGGAAGGGACCTGCAAGGGTAAGGGAAAAGATGAGTAGAGAACTTGGTGCTCACTACCAGCCCCGCTGTTAGGATTTCAGGTGCCGGCTCATGCAGAGCTGTGCCTACAGTACCAGAGATAGGACAAAGTCCTGCTCCCAGCTGCAAGGCAGAGATAAGGCCCCTGAGACTGATGGAAACGCAGGGCACGAATCAGCCCCCAGGTTTGCAGGAGAAGGTGAAGACGACCACACAAGGCAGAGGAAGAGTACAGTCAAGCCAATCCAGCAGAACACCTCAGATGAGTTTTATCTATCCTGACAAATACAGTGCTGGTTATCAAGCAGATACTGCTACTAAAAATGGCGCAAAACCCTGCCCGCTTCAAGGTGGGCTCCTTGGCTCTCCCAAACCCACACTCTCATCTTCACCTCCTGCAAATGAACAAGAGCAACCAGAGAGGCTGCACACTATGAAAAAGCTTGAACAACACCTCAGCTGACTCAAAATCAGAACTGAACATGTTTCTGGTTAAGTTAAGATGGCAGCTTAACTTACATCATACAGCAGCAAAGGGAAAAAAAAAACCCTCCTTACCTGTGAACCACAGGTCCTGGAAACAATCAATGGCTTTGCTCTTCCCCCATCAGTTCTCTCCAGCCTTCTCCTCCTATGAGGCATGGGATGATAGGTTACCTTGGAGTCTTGTTCTGAACCTGTCTCCCCTTGCTGTCTTCCTCTAATGCATAACTTCAGCTGCCAATGGAAGGGGGAAAGGTGATTAAATCAGCTAACAATGACTCCCTGGAGGAAGGTACTATTTGTGTAACACAAATCTGACTTACAGTTCATTGAAAGTTCCTTTTTCCGTCACCATGCAAGTTGAAACAGTTTTAGCTCGAGTGACGTGGACGTAATCCAATGCCTTGTAAAGTGGAAGTGGTTGGTCACTCACCCGAGGAAAGAAGAAGGGATTTGCGAGATCCCAAGTAGTATTTCTGGTGCTGTATGTTGCCATGTTCTCCACCCCCAGGACTAGCTCGATATTAATATAAATATATAGCGTGTGTGTATATATATATATATATAGTACAAATAGTATAAGGAAGCCAATTTCAGTAAGTGCTAGCAGTCTCTTTTATGGATGACCATACAATTCTTCTTATTAAAGATTGCTGTTACCTTAGTATGTCATACAGAGCTCATTATGCCAACCACACAACAAGCCTCAAGAGAGCTCGCTGTACCTTTGCCAGATGCCCCATCTTTCTGAAGAGCTGAAGATTACAAGAGGTCACAGGGAACCCCTTGAAGGCCCCAGGATCTGATCTTACAAGTCAGGATTAGCTGAGCAGAGATCAGCTCCCATTTGTTAATGACATCCCATTGGCATCAGCCAGACCGAGATTTCTTGCCCTGGATATCAGCCATGAGTACAGGAGCACCACCTGTAACTCAGGAGTGGGCATCCCTTGATGGAGACGATGAGCCACTGATGTACGGGATGTCCCATTATTCACGGGAGCTGTCTCTGCATTGGAATAACACTCAAAACATGAAAGCGGATCAGAAGATGCATGGCTAAAGAGAAGGACCCTTCAAACCAGGGCTGCTTTCCAGCTAACGCTAAATCATCACCAAAACTTGACTCATAATCCCAAGCATTTGCTTCCTTTTATATTCTGCATTACAACAATTCATCTTCAGGGCTATACCGTCTCCAAAGGCGTCTTTGCCTGCATAGACCTTCCTTACACACAACGCAGATGGCTCAAATGGGAAATAGCCTCCCCTTCCCCCAAACACCTCCCAGGTCCAACACACACCACAGTCAACAAGTTGCTGGTCTCACAGAGCAGAAGGGAATCAAGAAGCCTCGTATGAAGAAATCCAGGCCAAGAGGTGTCTGGGACTTTCTCACCAACATAAGATAAAAGAGGTTGCCATCAAGAACAATGGCAAATTGCGGGGAGAAGGATATGTGTACAGAAGCACCTACTTGCCCATGCAAGTAAATCCCATTTACTTCCACCTAACTACCTGGACCAGACTTTGCAGCCACATAAAGGAGTATAACCCACTGATGCTGATGGACACTGGCAATTTATACCTGGAGATGCTCTTAACCCTTATACAAACAGCAGCCAGGGTTGAATCCAGTTTGAAGAATGGGTTTTCAGCTTTACAAGGAGCAAATCTACCCAACTAAAGCGTGAGAATTCTGCAAGCCTACAATTTCAGAGGAGTTGCAGAGCTGAACCTGTCTCAGGGTCTGGTTTTTGTTCTTTATTAATCATTTTCACGGGCCTTTGCACTTTTGGATTCCAGCCTGACTGGAAGCAGCAAACGCTGGAAACCTCGTAAAGCTTTCCAAGTGTGAAACCCCCCCTCCCTGGAAAAGGTTTAATGCACTTCAGGTTTGCATCCAGACTTTCAGCAGCTGAGCCAAGCAGTCACCTCTCTCTGACAGGTGAACAACCTGAGCATCTGAGTTTCCAACCTGAAATACAGGCTTTCATCCTGAAGCATCTTTTGCAGAAGCAGGACCAAGAGATCACTGGGTGCAAAGGAGTGATGGGGCTGACAGGCAGAGCTGAGAAGCTGCCCAGAGGACAGCTCATGATAGCAAGCCATCAGGGCTGCTTTTTCTCGCTAAACTCCCACTTTGCATCCTTTCCCAGGGATCTCCTAGGCTCCATCACCCTCATCCCATAATTAGATTGAACAAACAATGCCTGGCGTTTACCTCCAGAGAAAGACACAACTCTCAGGCGAGGTTTAGAAAGCCTCAAGTCATGCCAAAAGCAAACGTGGCCGAGATGTGCAGAGCAAAGCTGCCTCTCGGCCAAGAGAGCTGGAGCGTGCACAGGGAAGAGCTTCCCTCTCTCTCTCTCTTTGCTGTTTTATTCTCCAGACTTACAATGAGGGCTATTCTCTCCTGGAAGGAGGAATCCAAAACACTCCAGCTTTTTATTGATTCACTGCAAAGGGAAGGTATATATTCTCCTCCACTGGCCAACTTCCCATTAAAGCAGCCACCTCGGGCCCATGATGAACTGGTCAAGCTGAACCAAGAGGAAGCAGCGGCCAGTGGCTCTCAGCTGCTTGCAGAATTGGCATTTCCGACTGACTGCCTCCCTCACTCCTTTGAACCCCTCAACCAAAACCACCACATTCACTGGGCCAGACGGGACGGGAAGTGAGAAGAAAAACTTTCTCTCCATCACCACTCTTCTTTATAAAACTGCCACCCCCGCCTCCCACCAAAGCAACAGGCAACCTTGAAATTCAAGCCAGCCATTGGAACAAGTTGGCTGGGTTAGAGACAAGAGCTCCGGACCACATCTTCAAGGGCTCAGCATCCTCTGTGCAGCACAGGATTCCCATAGCTTTCATCCTGCATTGGTTTTAGAGTGAGGCCACGTGGAAGAAGAGAGCCAGGAGAGAGCATGGCCATGCTCATGAGCTGCTTCGTGAAGTCACGTCCTGCATTCAGGTAGTGTGGTCTCAGGTATTTTACCAGTCCTTGATAAAAGGAGGCAAAAATAATTAAAATGCCCTCCAGAGGAGGTTTATATAGCTGTCATGGATAATCCCCAGCTGAGCAAATCCATTTGCCCCAGTCATTACCCAGGACAGCGAGTGACAACAAGGTTGCGATGGGGCGCCTAGAGGAAGGGAGAAATCAGCTTGCTGATCAGGAGACCAGAAATCTGACCTTCCTTCTCTCTCACACTTTCTGCTCTCCAGAAACAGCATCCCACAGACCTAAACCAAAGCAGCCTGCAGCAGAGCCTGTTTTGGAACAGCCATGGGGACGCCTTAGTCCCAGTCTGGGAACCCCCACCGACCCGTGCACACCAGGAAAGTGCTGGGACCAGCAGGGCTCCCCCATCTCGAAGCCCACCTTACCCGCCTTCAACAGGGTTGGGACGTGAGCTCCGTGGGTCAGGCCCTGCCTCCGGCTGCGTTTGCACAACTCAGCTCGATGATTTCACTCTCTTGGGACTCCTGCAACCCAAGCCCTAAATAATGAGAATATTCAAGTGTCATGTGCCCATTGGACTGAGACCCACGGCATCGCCCTGATCGATATGGAGCTGATGGGAACAGATCCTGGCAAGCTGGTGGCGATGGGAGCCGTAACCCTGAGATGCAGATAGACGCACCCTGACACACGATGACCGTGACTTTGGCTTATTGTGTATCCCAATTCCCCGCCACAGAAAACATAAATGTGCCTGTAGGTGGCCCAGAAACACTGACTTATTAAAAAGAAAAAGGGGGGAGGGAATAATGAATGCAGCGTCTGTCACCCTTTCACAGAATTGTTATTTTTTGTGTGTAGTTGGTGCTTGTTTTCCAAAGATTTACATTTTTGTGTGTGTGTCATTCACTTTTCATGCATTTTGAGACCTTGGAGCTTAGAAATTCAAAACACTTGTCAGTCACGTCAATCCTTCCAGACAAAACAGAGCTGCCACTTGGATGGATAAAAAAAAAAAACAACAAACAAAACGCACTTTTCCATCAAGCTGTGACTTGGTCACCCTACTCAATGCAAGCAAGACAATGTTTAGAGAAAGCAAAAAGAAAGATCTGAGTTTTCATACTTGTCGGTGGAACTAAATTGATTAAGGTCATTTCCTAGGTAGGTTTGAAATCTTCTGCAACGATTTTTTGAAAAGAAAAAGAAAAGTGCCCCCCCAAAAAAGGGAAAAGTCACTACTGCAAAAACATTAAATCTGCTTGGGTAACTCAGAATATATGTTGGCAAGGCAACATATCTCAGCTTGAACAGTAAACCTGCTATGTCAGAGACTCTGCAACATATGAAAGAGACTTGGGTTTCAATATATCATGCTGAATTTACTTCTTTTCAGCCTTTCACGGCAAAGTATTTGATGTCTATCTTTTCACTGTTGCAAACGATACGGTGCCCTCACTTAAAAGTTTCCTGACCTTTACCGTTGTCGGTATTGTTCTGTTAAAATGTAATTTAACTCTTTTTCTTTAGTCTGAAACAGCACTGTACAGACAGCAAACATGATAGGGGGTTGGTTTTTCCCCCCTAACCTAGAGGCAAGAGGTAGAAACATCCATCATCAGAGTTGGCTTAAAAACAAATGATGTCAAGAAGTGTACGATGTACAGCGGCTCAGACCCTCTGCTGAAGTGGACCTGTTGAGTTGCACTGATTTCATACTTCACATCGGAGCTAAGCCCACTGGCATCTGCAGAGGGTCTGGTGGGTTTCCCAGCACTTTCTTGTAAAGATATATACCTGCTTGGTAAGGTAAATAACCAGAAGGGCCTTGATCTGATGCTCTTACTCCAGTGATGAAAAGCATCCTACTCAATATTTTAACCATAGGATTGAGCGGTCTCCCCGGATTTACAGCATCACTGGGATGTTGGTATCTCTTTGGTAATACAAAGTTATAATGTTTCCAGCATAGAGACCTTTAGGCCTTGCATGTATTCCACATAATCCCAGAAAACCAAATAGATCAAAACCTACAAGAAAAAGTGAATTGTTTTCAAACAGCAACTACCAAAATGGAAGGAGACTGATTTTTCTCGTGATAGTGGGTTTTAGAAGAGTCAGCCACATGCTTTAGGGTTACAGCTGGATTATCCATCGCAGGATCTTTGTGAGTCTGGTTCGAATTGTATTATAACTCTGTAATGCAAGTACTTTTGCAAAAGCAAATTCACATCATTATTATCTGTTGTTTTACTATTACTACGTCTTCGCGTTACTGCTGTACATGGGTATTACATTGCATTAGTGATGCAGATGCGCACATCTGCACTCACACCCATATATTTGCACAGGATTATGGCTAAAATTCCTGATCCTACTTATAAAAAGCCCTATAAATCCTGGATAGGTCCCTTTAAATCAGCAGCATTATCCTACTGTAAATCCGGGGTGTAAACCAGAGCAGACTCTGGCTTAGATGCTCTTCAGCCACATGCCGTAATGGAGCAGCGAGGCTAAAAGCAAACCCTGAGCTCCATACACATCATTTCCCCAAAAAACCCATCCCCAATGCATCATGCCCGCCTCAGCCCCACACCCCATCACAGGGGCGGAGCCCCACTTCTCAAAGTACCAGCCCAACTCTTCTCATCAAGAAGCTCTCAAACAGATTAAGAGCTGGCTTTGGCAGTGCTGCCGCCGCCACGTGCTCAGATATTGCTCACAGCTGAGTTATTTCTTGCTTCTTAGGAACTTTAAATGGCTTTTATGCTCAGTGAACTCATGAAAGGCTAGCATCTAAAGTCAGCAGCACTAAAACGATGAATTAGCCAAAGGAGAAACAGGCCAGTTAGGCATTTCTTACAATCCATTATCTAGATGGTTGCCAAAGGAGCTGATTTAAAGTCACTGTGCTACACCTGAATGTCGTTTATGGCTCATAAAAGGAAATCTGTGTTTAAGTAACAATAAAGCAGGACTGCACTTTCTATATAAAAAAAAAAAATCCTCTCTCACAGAGCAGATGTGTTTTTATTTGCTCAGTGCCTGCCTCCGAGGCACGTGGAGTCTGACAGCACTGGGATGCTTTCAGCCATAAAGTCCAAGAGTTAAGCAGGAGGACTTGCTCCAGCATGGATTATGTTCAATTTTTACTCATTTTTCCACCGAAACCTTTACATAGTGAATTTGACCTCCTTGCAAAGGCAAGACCTGAACGCCCGCGTACATCTGTAGCTGTCAGAGGAACAAGGGAGATCCCCAGGCACGGGCAGCCAGCCCACCAGTCCTGCCCTAAAGCGGGAAGAAGCAGGGACCCTTCGTAACATCCCTGGTTCCAGGGTCAGGACATTTGGCCAAACAAGGTGTAAGACACCGTCACATCTACCTGAGGTCACGTATTTTCACTCACCTGTTATCCGCTGATAAATTCCCTCATATTGGACTCCAATGGGGCCAAACCCACTTTTTTGGTCTCGGTGCAAATATCAGCTAGGTTATTGTGGCACACACAACCACGAGGAAAGCCTCCTAGAACATACACATATGGTTTTTTTTCCTATTATACCACTGCCAAAGTTTGATTTTTGAGAATTTTCTGCACGAACACAAATCCTAATGAAAAATATTCAACAACAACAGACAAACTCTATCCTTCTGTCCCTCTGCAATGTTTTGCCCTCCTCTGATTTCCCATCATCTGCCCACTACCACCCTTCTCACAGACTCACAGCCACCTCGGGGCTGTCCACCTCCACACAAGTCGTGCACCCTTCCCAAGCCCCGGTGCTGCTGGCAAGGGAGAATGCTGCCTGCCAGCTCCACCTGCCCTTTCAAGAGCCAAGGTGTCCTGGTTTTGGCTGGGATAAAGTTAATTTCCTTCCTAGTAGCTGGTACAGTGCTGTGTTTTGGGTTTAGGATGAGAACAATGTTGACAACACACCGATGTTTTAGTTGTTGCCAAGTAGTGCTTACACTAGCCAAGGACTTCTCAGCTTCCCGTGCTCTACCGACTGAGAAGGCTGGAGGTGCACAAGAAGCTGGGAGGGGGCACAGCCAGGAC
>NW_008824414.1:2827886-2835734 GCF_000699105.1 Pygoscelis adeliae | reverse complement strand
GGGGGGGAGGTGCGGGGAGGGAGGGAAGTGAGCAAGCAGCTGTGTGGTGCTCAGTTACCAGCTGAGGTTAAAACCCGACACAAGGAGACAAGGCGGGTCCTCAGCCCCAGGTCTTCCCATCCAAGGAGCTGGAAATACCCACGCGTGTGATGCTACAGCTATTGACAGCGAGGGTCACGGTTCCAACCTTTACCTGCTCTCTCGGTCTGACCCTGCTTTTGGAAAGGGCATCGTCCCACCACAATTCACCTCCCCAAGGAAGAGGTCTGGAGACTTTATCGGTCCAGTCTACGCAGCAGGTCCGCAGGACCTCCCCGATACTCAGCACTGCCCAGGATCTCCAGAGCTGACGTCACGCTGTGAGTACCACACTGCAGAGAGAAAAGAAGTTGTGAGCTTCTGCCAAGTCAAACAGCACAGCATGAAAACATCATCCTGCCTGAGACAGGACCTGAACTGAAATAGTTACGCTGCTATAAATTGAGAAATACCCTGCAGGCACAGCCCAGCACATGGGAGCGGGAACAGGATGCCAGAGCCCTACCCAGCATGTTTGGGGAGGACACAGCTACACGTACAGATGCTGGGGCATGGGAAGAAATGCCCAACTAAATCAGGAACATTAATTTCTCAGTATTAACACACCACCTCCAATTTTAACTATTGGCATGAGGGAGCACTCTCCTTGCAGTTCAGCAGTACCTTAAAGAAAGGCTTACGGGAATCTCAAAATAACCATCTTTTGTAAGAAGTGTCCACACAAAAGGCTATACAACCAACTCCTCCATTTGGGGATGGAGCAGTGCTTTTTCAGAAACACCAAGTACAAGGAGGAGATAATGGACTTTGCAAAGTTGGCAAACATCTGTTTTTATAGGATCATCTTTGAGAAGGCAGTAATACAACATACAGAAAGAAACAAAATAGTCATTACAAAATTGTTTGGCTGTTGGGATCTCAGAGGGATAATGGCATGCTTTGATTTAATAGGAATTTAAGCATAGCTTTCACAGCAAAGCAGTTAGCACTGCACCAGCGTTGCAAAACATGCAAACCAGCAACAGGAGGTCAGCAATGGCTGCAAGACATTGATTTAACAGTAGTTACCTTGTCCTGAGACTAAGATGACCACAAGTTGCTGGCTTAAAGATCTACTTCATACATCCCGCAGTGGCTGAATCCTACCCCACACTTTGGCAATACAGCATCGCAAATTCAACACAAGCCATAACAAAGAAGAGATAAAAGGGATTTAATGCTGTCAGGACTGCTAACCACTGAATTCCAGAGCAAGCAAACACCGCAGAGGACTGAACCTGGATTAGTCCAAATATCCACTCCATCTGCGTACTTCCATATTTTCCTTCTACGTGTTTATTCTTAAGCTACAGACACAGCCTTTCATCACTCCCAACAAGCTTCCACCTTATAAATCCATCAGCTCTACCTTCCCAAACAGCACAGCCTTCCACAGACCCGCTCCTCCCACCCCTTCCCCTCTCGCCACGCACAGTGCTATCTCACATTCCTCCATTCAGTAGTTTCTGCCCACCATCAACAAACATCAGGAAAATACAGACTGACCTGTTTGCTCCCACACCAAACAAAGAAGAGAAGGTGGCTTTGGGATTTCTTCTTTTTGTTTGGTTTTTTTTCTATGGAGAAGGAGGATGGCAAGTCAAACCACTGGTAGGCATATATTTTTTTCTTTCCAGATCTTTATTTTACAAAAATAACTTACAAATAGAGACAACTCTCAGAAGTAAGATCATTCATTCTGTGCATAAGGATACAGTGTTGTGAAGTACAGGCGTAGGAGTTAACTCTTAAAATACTGTTAATTTTAACATGATGGTAACTATATTACAGTACATATATTTCATGCTCCAGACATGTGGTATGACCACCACATAAAGCTACAGTTGATAAAGTGTGCCAGCCAGGGAGGATGCACCTAAGAGATCATTTCCATACTGCTAATTATCGTCATCCTCTTACCTATGATAGTTTAAACCTAACAGCAATCTAACACTCAGACTACAGCACTCTGGATACACTCATCAGCAATATACTTCAAATACATGATAAAAATATATTTAACTTTCAAATACAATTGTATAAGGTACACCAAGAGCCAGAAAATAAAGTCTTGAGCTTTTAAATACAACATACTATATATATATAACATATACAAGGAGACAAGAGGGAATCTACACATGGAAGAAAAAGCTTATCCTGGAAATGCATGTTATCTGTGGTACACAATGGCTTTGTCTGCTAGAAAGTCATTTCCATTTGCATAGCGTTGTCAAGAAGTCCAGACTGGGGTAGGAGGAGATCAAACAAAACACACCACCAAAAGGCTCGATTTTGGTACCACCTCCATTTTGCACCTGATTCTACTCTTAAATTACAGTTTGCTATTTCTCTTTTGTAGGCTGGAATTCATGCCCCGTTCATAACAAGCACAGGGAAAGGGGGAGATTAAAAAAAACAACCACCACAACAACAAAGAAAAAAAAAAATCAAAGAGTCAAGGAGGTTTCTTTATGGAATTGCAGTCATTTGGCATTTTGCTCCAGAGCAGAGTATTCTGCTTCCGACACTCTGGAAGCATCAATAAGTTTAGTGAGACCAGTTTTGGCAGAGTACTTGAAAATAAAGGCTTTCATGAGCTCATATCTGTAGTTGCGGTTAATGAAGCTGTACAGGATGGGGTTGACGCAGCAATGGACTAGAGAGAAACACTGAGTGATGTGAAGAGTGGCGTACAAGAAGTTCTCCATCTGACAACTGAAAGGTATGAAATGAAGGCTATAGAAGATATCAAGCAGGACAGCTACATGGTAGGGTAGCCAGCAGACAAGAAACACGACAACATAGGAGAAAATGATCTTCCCATTGCTTTTCCTCTCTTGGTCACTGGAGGCAGAGATGGTCTTCGCAAGGAGGAAATAAAAGAGAGCAATGATGGGAAAAGGGATAAGAAAGCCCAGCACGACAGAGATGAGCTCCATGCCAATCAACCACTCTTTGAAGCTCTCCTCTGGATAGACAGGACGGCAATAGGTTTCATTGTTGGAAGAGACCGTCTTGAGATAATAGGTGTCTGGGAGAGATGCAGAGAAGGCAAGAAGCCACACTAAGATGCAGATGCAGCGACGGATTATCTTCTTCTTGCGATTGCTGGAATTGGTGAAATAGGCAACTGAGAGGTAGCGGTCCACACTCATGCATGCCAGGAAGAAGATACTGCTGTATAAGTTGATGGAAAATATAAGGTGAGTTATCTTGCACGTGATTTCTCCCATGTGCCACTGATTATGCTGGACGAGGGAGACGACCCACACCGGAAGGGTGATGACAACACACAGATCGGCAATAGCCAAATTAAAGATGTAGAGATGGGTTTCATAGCCAGTCATTTTGGCTTGGAGGTTGACCCACACCACAACCGAGTTGGCCACCAGCCCTATGACAAAGATAAAAATGTAGAAGAAGGACAGGGTGTATAGCAGGGCACTTTTGTTGAGCGTGCCAGGGCATGTTGTTGCATCAACCGTGATGCAGTCACCGTTGTTGCACGTCCAGTTAATCTCTGTCAAGTTGGCCGTTTCCAGAAAATCGAGGATGGAAGTCAAATCAAGTGCGCTCATGTTCGCTCAGTTTGGAGTTCAAGTGACCTACAGGCAAAATAGGATCAAAAGAAATGACCTAAGTTAACAGAAATATTTCTGCTGCCATCTTCATACCATAAAGCATACGCAGGTCACGCTGTTTTAGTGATGTCCTACTTTTGTAAAGCACTTTCCATTAAAGAGATCTGTGGAGTAAAACAACCAAAACAGATACATAGCAAAACTCATCTGGTCGACAAAAGAGGAACAGCACTAGCTTTTTGTGTGGTTTTTTTTTTTTTTCCTTGCAGCTCACATCTGACATCATCAGGTTGGCTATCGTCCCCGGGTGTGAAATCCGCAAAGTACGTCGTGGCCAAATAAATGTCAGGCGACTAAATCTGTCTTCTCTGGCATAAATGATGATACTATCGCTTTCAGCAAGGGAATCTTTAAGCCATTTTATCTGCACTCCCCCAAGCATAGTAGAATTGATCTGGCTGATACACAGTACCGTAAAACATTTGCCACAAGCTCTGGTCAGCATCTTGTCAAGCCCAGCTCCAGCTGCATTAAGTAGAAATGGGGAACTAAGGGGCTTTGTACCCTCATCCAATTTTAAATTTAAATCCTGCTCCATCCTCCACCCTTCCCTTCAATTCTATTTTACAAAGCATCCCCTGCATTTAACGATTATCACGTAGCTTTGAGAAAAGAAAAAAAAAAAGTCAGAGCTTGACCGCTGAGTAGATCTGCTGGGCTTAAGTTTTCTTTTTAGGAGAGAGCTTTGATTTACAAAACACTCCCCCATCACAGCTGGCTCCACAACAACCGCTTCCTCCCCACCCTTTTGCTTTTCTACATCTACTTTTCTTCCCTCTTCAGTGCCTTCTTCCATCGGCAGGCAGCAGACAAAGCAAGGGGCTCCTCCTTAACTTCCTTGTCAGCAGAAGGAAGGGCCCCAGCAGACCCACACAGCTTGCACAAAATCCCAAGTCAGGCTGCTAATTACTGTTGTGCTTTTGGGGCAGTGTAAAAATGCTGCTTCCCCTGCTGAGACCCTCCCACCCCACAAGGCCAACAGTACCACCCACAACAGCAGCCAGCTGCCTTGGCCCGTGACCGCCACACTTCAGCCAAGCAAGTTTTGGAGCCCCATGTCCGCAGGCTCCAGCTTGGGGCATGCCAAAATAAAGATGGAAAGGTGGGTTTCCAAGGAACGGACCCCATCTCATTCCCCCATGGCTTCACTTGAGCCGGAGCATCGGGTCAGCCAGCCCACCCGTAGTCCCCACCGTGGACACTTCTAGCATCCTGAACGGTGGCCACCTTGCTCTTCCCCATGTCCCCAGCCCCAGCAGTGAGAGGTACCCCCTGATGCCACCCCAGCCCTGGGAACAATGCCAGCATGAGCAAGCAGCTGGAGACAGCAACAGGGGGAAACGACTCCCATGGCCACTCGTATCTCTGAACATCCTCAACCCCACCATAGGACCTCTTGGTGGGGCTTACGGGAGCATGGTAGGGACAGCAAGCAGGAAAGAGCTCGGACATGGTCCTACACTGAGCATCCTCTTCTTGCCCCCGCTCCCTGAAAAGGGACGTCGGTTGACACAACACCTCTCGCTCCTCCATCTGCATAATTGGCTCTTCCCAAACCTCCCACCCTCTCCGCCTGCCAGGGATACAGGCTACGGAAGAGAAGGGAGATAAGGGGGGAGATTACTGGGGAGGACTGAAGGCACTATTGTCCCAGTGGAGGGGAAGCTGGTGGCACTAACAATGAGGGGGGCCATGCACGCATCCAGGGGAGATCAAGTCTCTCCACAAACAGGCCCCAAATTGGCCCCACGAGGAGATCAAGCCTATCACTTCAAACCTATGCAGCTTTCCAGGCTTTCACCCTGCTGGCCTGCCGAAAGACGGAGTTGAGATTCAAACCAAATTAAGCATGGATTGTGCTAAAACGCTGGCTGAAGAGGGAGCCGAGACAGTGGCAGCTTTCTGTCCTGGGATAGGTAATCCCCTGTCTCCAGCTCAGGAAAGCAGAGGGTGATTTAACCCATGTCTACGCAGGGCAGAAGGACTGATCCTGCCCCTTGAAAGAGACACAGGCCACCCTCAAACTGCCTATACCACCCAGTTGGTGCAGGCAGCAGGGATGCATGCTGCCCAGGCACAGGTCCCCAGGATGCTCGCTTCAACCCAGGGCTGCAAGTGGGAGAGAGGGATGGGTCTCCTGCTAGACCTCATCCAGGGTCCCACCGCTACCACTGTGTCCCCAGTGCAAACACTTCTCAAGGCCTCTCAAGCATGGGAAGAAGCAGCACCATCCCCAAGTCCCTGTATCTCAAAACCCCACAGCAACTAAAGCAAACTCCCTAAAAGCCACAAAAGTCCCAGCCCCATGGCGCAGGCCACTGTCTCCTACTGGTATTTGTGGACAGCAAGTCGAGCAGAGCAGGAGAAATACTAGGCTACCCCCCAACACCCCACAGAAGTAGCATGGGTGGGCCTAGGCATCTTCTGGGAAGGCACGTGGTCCAACAAGGGGAGTGGGCTCATTCCACATCTCAGGACCCCAACTCAAGCCAACCTCCAGGGCGGGGCTGTGACCACCTGCCGACAAGCCTCCAGCGCAGCCCCTAACAGAGAAGAAACACAGACCTGGCCGCAGGCTGTCAGATCACCAGTGCCGACAGAAAGGCAGCGAGGGCGAGCAGGAGGCAGCAGCAGGGCAGCAGAAAGCTTTTGGAACCTGGGACTCACACCAATGCTGGGGATACCATGGTCAGCCTAGGAGAGCAGCTAGGAGAGGGCAACACCATCCTGGCCACTCACTCACAACCACCCTGGGGATCTTATTGAACACAAACGATGCTCAGCCCGAATCTCAGCCTGCCTCCACTCCAAGAGCAGTTCTGCTGTATGCACGTGCATCCATCTGTCCAGGGCCGCCGGCATGCCTGTGCACTTTTGCATCCCCAGCACGGTAATAAAAATCTGAAACCGATACGGCCTCCCAAGCTCAAAGCACTGCTGGGGAGGACGGCTATATTCAGAGATTACAGCCTTACAAGGCTGGGCTCTCTATAGTCTGGGATTAGCTGCTGTAACCCGAGCTCCGATTCCCACACAGATTAGCTGGGAGGTGTGAGGGGAACCCACCAGACAAACTCAATAAAGCCACTCTGTGCTCCTAAAAAAAAAACCTTTAGCGCTCTCTGCAGACAGCACAATATCCTAAAAACTTGTGAAGGCAGCTAGAACTGCATTTTGTGTCCACTGCACTACAAAACTCCTGCAGGCCATCACCCCTTCACCCAGCAGGCACATGTGCTGTAGCCAGTCTTTGCTAGTTCACAGGAATTATGGCATGAAGGAAAGGAGATGCACCCGAAATCCTGCTTCAGACACCCAGAGACGTCCCCAGAACCAATGCAGCCTGCAGGACTGCACCCTCCCCGTCCCACCTCCTGCCCAGGACCCGATGCAGGCTGTGAAAAAGTAAACAGGCACAAGCATGCCTGCCTAGGAGGGCAGCCTAGCACCGCATGGCAGTGTTCAAGCCCTCGACACTTTTGGGAACTTCTCAGCACCCCCTCTTCCACCCAGAGCATCTCACAGCCCGGTCCCGCCTGCACTCAAACCTGCCTCCAGGCAGCTCAGGGGTGCGCGCAAACTAGGCTTTGCCCTTCCCGAGTGGAGGAGGAAATGAGCTATGCCAGGAAAAGCCAGGACTGGACAGGTTGTCACCTGCACACCTTCACCCTTCCCACGTCAAAGGATCAGCCTGGTTCTCCAGCATGGGGAGGTGGGCCGCACAGCCCCTTCCAGGCCGTTTGGCCACTGAAGAAGGACGCCCATGCCCTCAAGGGGCTTTGCAAGACTGCACCCGGCATGTTTAAACCCTCTTCTGCAGTTCTGTGTTGAAAACAAAATAATAATAATCGGGGAAACAAGCACCCCATGCAGCTCTGGATCACATCTAGACACGCAGGGGAAAGGAGCACCCTGAATCGAGCAGCGCTTGGTGCCAGGACGCTCCAGTGGCCCAAAGCAGGTGACTCCAAAGTCTCAGACCCTACCAGCACGCCACCAACCTCTGCCACGGCGAGGTGTACCAGCCCACTAACCTGGAAACCAGGTGGGGTGCGAAAAGAGGAGGCTCCCCCTCCCCACCCCAGATGTGATCCCGAGAGGGGCTGGGATGCAGCCGAGGGAGGCTGCG
>NW_008824414.1:2821910-2827555 GCF_000699105.1 Pygoscelis adeliae | reverse complement strand
CTCGCTGCACCCCAGTAAGGGAAAGGGGTTAACATGCGAGCGGGGCTCTTCTTTCGTCTCCGCTAACGTTAACAGGGGAGCGGATCGAGGGTTGGGGGCATAGGGAGCCTCAGGTACCCGGGGGCAGGAGAGAGGAAGAGGGGACGGACACCGGGATGGGGGGAAAGGAAAAGAGGGGGGAAGGAAAAAATTAAAATAAATTTAAAAATTAACTTTAAAAGTAAAATAAAAAGAAAAGCAGGTTTCTAGTTGTTCTCTGGTTTGTTTTGTTTTTTCCCCCACCACTAATACAATATTGAGAGGACAAGGCAAGGGGAGGCAGTTGATTCTCACCTCCAGCCCCTCACACAGGGCAAGAAAAATTAACACCAGGGAAAAGTGACAGGAAGCCAGAAATTCGCTAAAACTGAAAATCCACTCCTTCGCACTCCTCCTCAGCACAGGAAAGGCAGGTGATTAAAATGGCCCATGGAAAGGAAGGGCGTAGGTCTGTATTCAGCTCCAGCGGGGTCAGCCTGTCTGTCTGTCCCAGGGAAGATGCTAGGATTAGATGATAACCTACCTGCCAACACAACAGCCGCGTGATACAACTTGCTGAAGCCTGACAACGGCACTGACAGCTCCGAGGGATCTGACCCACGTACCACCAGGCTGCTCTGAAAACACCAGATAACCCAGAGTGGGGGCTTGGCTCCCCCCTGCCCAAACCCTGCTGCTGGAGCACACGCTGACATGGACGGCTCCGAGAGCCTAAATCACCTCGTCATTACTGAGCCACTGCCCAGCCAGGAGAAACAGGTTAGCTAACACATTTTAACCAGCACTTTTTGGAAGATACAGGGCGTTTTAGCATTTGCAACCTGAGGGCTTCAACACTCCCAGAAAGCACATATTTTGTTTCCCCAAAGATACTTAATCCTATTTCCACAGGCAATTAAAAGTTTGCATTAAAACCTGCTGGCAAATGCATGCTTAAAAAGAGAACATATTTTCCCAGGAAAGCACCTAGCACAAGTTCTCAAGCTTAAAGCAAGTCAGGGATGCGGCAAAACAAGACATTTTATTCTGTGGCAGAAGGGACCCATTTAAAAAGAGCGAGGGTGCCAGTTAAAAGGACTCCTATTTACCAGCAGAACAGTCCTAATTTGGGGGGGGAAGAGATTGCTATTTTAACTGTGCTCCATTTCTCAGCCCACAATGCCTTAATTCTGCCCCCATCAAGGAGTGGAGTCAAATGCATCAAATTTACACCCCTGCAAGTGCAGGCACAATTAGCTTCAGCTTTTCTGCCAGAAAAGAGAAGATTAAGCTGTAGATATTACACCTCCTGCAGCTCCAAGCGCGCACTGAAGCTTGCCCAGTGCTCACCTCATGCTGCCTCCCAGCTTGGCCCCACACATCCCCAGAGACCTCCAACAGCTCCCAGCTGACAATGTACTGGGGTGTCCTGAGAAGGATGTGGCAAAGAAACAGCTGGAGAAAGGCCCGACCTGTTGGGCATTTGGTGGTGCCTCTGTCCCCACAGACATCTGGGCTGCCACCGGCTTGAAGTGCCACCCTGCAACAAGACCTCAAGAAGCCATCAAGCAGGCCACCTGGACCATCCCATCCACCACCATGCTCACAACACTGCTGCGGGTTTAGGTGCCAGGGAAGGAGGAGAACAGAGGGAGTCGTCTCTTACCATCCCACAGATGGAGAGGATGAGACATAAGGTACCTTGTCCCCCTCCCTGAGCACCATTCTCCCTGGATGAGGACAGACAGGTCCTCCAAACTTCACAGCTGCCAGTGAGCAAAGTGTTTCGGCATCCACTTAAATTCTGAGTGCTCGCTCAAGTCCATGGATGTTGGAGGAATTGAAGCACAATGAGTTCAGACAACGACAGGATTAGGTTTAAAAATAAGCATGTACTGAAGCACTTGGCTAAATCGGGCTTTGAAAATCCTAGGGAAAAAAAAAGAAAATAAAATAAAGGCACTCTAGCAGAACTCCAGAGTCACTTGGCCAAAAAAGCAAGCAGAGTGGTTTTTCCTTGCTTAGTGTGCCAGAAAATAACATCAAGTAGTACAATCTCTTCCACAGCTCTCTAAAAATACCAGCCAGCATCTGCAACCGCAAAGCTGCTGGCTGTCCAGAAGTCGCAGGCAACCTCCCCTCTCCTGCATTTGCCGAGAGCAGAGCCCTCGCTGCCCTTTCCAGGTTCCTCCCTCCAGCTATCTTTTTATAGCAAGCACGTTCCTCACGCAGGAGAGACGGAGCCCGTTCCCTTTCAGTTATGAAAGCCAGATTTTGCTCGGTGTTCAGGGATGAAATGCTTGGGCGGTAAGCAAAACAATGCGGTCTCAAAAAAAAAAAAAAAAACCAACCGCTTGGTATGAAACCGCCCCCCTACAACCCAGCAAGCAGAGCTGGCGAGAAGCTGAGCACCCCAGATAAGATCGGCAGAGGGTCGATGCTACCTGCTTGCCGTGATTAATTCATATCTGCTGCCGTTAGACTGCTGTTACAGACAGTCCAAGCAGGTGTCCCACGAGATGTGATAGTCCAGTGCCCAGAAACTCCTTGTAGATGCAGCTATCCAGGCAAGGCGATCCATCACTCATTGAAAACGAGTTGGCTCCAGATATTTAGGAAAGGGGAAAGCAAAGCTCTGCAACTCTTCACCCTGCTACGGGAGGAGTCTGTGGCAACGTGCTGGGGAGGGACTGGTCACCTTCACGGGGCAGCAGATTTGCCTCGCTAGGCTTTTCTTGGGGTCCTTCCACAACAAGCCTCTGTTATCCCCGCAGGGACCATGGGGGGCCCTGCGCAAGATCAAGGCTCCACTGTGCTCAGCGCTGCAGATAAACACACCTAAGGGTGAGCTCTGACCCGTGGAGATAGGTACGTCAGGAGGGGCAGGCACAGGGTGTTGGGCAAAATGCAGCACTGAAAACCAGATTATTATTTTAACTGCTTATCCAATTGTTTTGCATTTATATTTTGTTTAACCGCCTGAACTACAGCAATGTATTGTTTTTTTTCTCCAGAAGCACAAGTTTTTACTAACATGGGGGGGAGAGAAAAATCAGGAATTTCTCTCAGTCCCCACAGCCTCTCCCTGCTGGCATTGGGAATGTGGGCTGAAAGCATCCTCATTTTCTCTTAAGGCTTCTCTTTCCAACTGGGAGGCAGATGGAAGCTAACACCCAGTCCTGCCTACTCAAGTCAACAGAAAAATTAAGAAAGAAAAAAAAATGCAAGTTGGCAGCTTTAAGTGCTAGAAAGATTTTTTTGGGGTGTGAGAGAGAAAGCCAATAAGGCAAAGTGCATATATGTGTTGGGTGGGGGAGCATTTCAATAGCACAGCAAATATCAAAAAGGGACAAAGGGAAACATTTCTCCATTGCACAAGAGAGGATTTGCGTGCAGCAAGAGCGAGGCGGAAGCAGCATCACCAAGAGAGTGTCCAACAGCAGCAGCCTCACGCACAGGCGGAGAACAACGTGCTGGCCAGGAGTGCAAACACCCACATCGAGACGATAAAGCCAGGGAGAGCCCCGGAGGAAATCAGGCTGTGATCCGTGAAGTGTACGAAGGTAAAAAAAAAAGAGCTTCCTGCAGTCCTGGGAGCCAGCGCCAGCAGGCTGCTGGATAAAAACACAGTGCTCATTTCCTCCCTCTTCCAAGACAGCTAGTTCTCAGTCCTCTCCTGGTCACGTTCCTCGCTGCATCAGTTGGATGATGGATAGAGGAACAATCCACCGGACTTACAAAAGCAATAAATAGATGACTACATCAGGAGTCACCTCTGAAATCGCAAGCAGAAAGGAAACGAGCAGCGAATTTCCAGCAGGCAGCGACTATGGTACTCCCCAGCTTCGCTTCCCCTACCAACAGAAAACAATCAAGTCATTTAATGCCAAGCCATGCCTTAAAGCAGCATCAGCAGCCCCCAACAACCATCAGGAAAGCCACAGGGCTAGTCTCCTGTCCAGCTCTGTCCTGTCTGGTTTG
The DNA here is from genome assembly GCF_000699105.1 of Pygoscelis adeliae. NCBI lineage: Eukaryota > Metazoa > Chordata > Aves > Sphenisciformes > Spheniscidae > Pygoscelis > Pygoscelis adeliae. The sequence goes on along the minus strand of NW_008824414.1, from coordinate 2,823,556 downwards.
GAAGAGATGCAAGATGAGGAAACCAAGGGGAAGAGAGCAGGGAGAAGTACCCTCCCCACTGCTGCACTGCGTAAAGGCGCTACTCGTGCTTGCAGCACTGTGGGGAAAGGCACTCGTAGGCAGGTCCAAGGAGACCGATGTCCTCCTCTGCAGAAGGACGGAGCAAGCCAGGGCTGCCCCAAACTGAAGGAGCTGCCGTAGCCTAGGAGGGTGGGAAAGCCAAGGCAAGAGGCATGGTGGCGGCGCTAGGTGGGATGCTCAGCATGCCGCGGGATGCTATGCTCACGCTTGCAAATGCACGGCATTACCCTATTTTACAGCTAGGGAAACTGTGACAGAAAGAAATGGACCTCTTAAAACTGGGGAGCAAAGGAAGAGATCTGCACGCAGAGGCTGCCAGGGCGACCACAACCCATCCTAGGGCAAGGCTTCAGCTTCCCCAGCCTGGCCTAAACCACCAAACCAAGCAATTAAAAGAGAAATCGCAGTGCAGGACCTCCCTTTCTCCTCCATACCACCCACCCGTTGGTTTAAATGTTCACGAGATACGGGTTTTTTGCAGAAGGCCTGTAGCTCCAAAGCTGTATTTTCAACTTCTCCACCGCAAAAATAAGGACCAAATTTAAGAGGAAGATTTTAGAGCATGAACGCTGAGCTCCTTGGGATGTCACAGGCCTCCAGCATCTACGGATGGCATCACACCAAAAGGCTTGTGAAAACCTGCCAGTGGAAATCCGTGTTTTCCAGACAGACTGTCCAGCCCAGGGACCCTGCCGTCAGCATTCACCTCTTGACAAGTGATGGTGAACAGCACTGATTCAGAGAGACAACGCAAAGCGCACAGCACTTCACGTGGGTCTCGATCAACTGGGCCACCCAGGTTTTTAACCGTTCTTTGTCCTTTTCCCCCCAAAGACACAGCAGGAGAGAGGTTAACGCTCCCATCCAGCCACCTGGCAGGGCACTTTCCATCAGTCCAAGCGGGAATTGCAGCCATCATTCCCAGCAAGCTTCCCAAAAGCCAAGCACTGGTATGGCACGTATCCCAGCAGGATCCACCAAGGAAGGGGCTGGCAGAGCAATCAATTTACCGTTTTCAAGGCAATGAGAGCTTTTAGGATAAATCAATTGGTGGTGTAATTAGGAATATTACCTGTGTAGCTAATAATTATCAAAGATGGCTCTCTCCTTCACAGTTCGTTTCCATCTTACCCTTCCACTAAATAAAGGTGTTACCTATGGATGTTATTTGTGACTTCATAATCTACTGTCATAGGCATTATTGCCATTTATTTGAGAGCGTGCCGGAGGCATGACCATGAGGAAGATAAAATAGGACCCTGAGCCAGAAATCCTGCCTGGAGCAGCTAAGCAGCCAGCAGTGAAGATTTGTCAGAGGCATTGATTTTTACATAAGCATTATTCATAAACTTCTCCTCTCTGCACAGCACTGTCTCAAATTAGCAAGGTGACATTAATGTGTCGGGGGTAGGTTTTGACAGAAGCCATGCTATGGAAAGCTGGACTCTAACTTTGCATCGGCAGCAAGGGTTACAAGTGGCACGCCGGGGACAGAGAGGGAGAAAAGGAGTTTGAATTAGGATGATGGGATCTCCCCCTGCCTTCGCTTGCTTCCATCGGAAAGA
>NW_008824414.1:2794754-2821861 GCF_000699105.1 Pygoscelis adeliae | reverse complement strand
TAAATACTACATGCCAGTAAGAAATAAAAAATTCATTAAATCATAAATCTTTTGGAAAGGGGATCTACTGGGGAGATTATATTCGCTTTTCATGGACATATTAATTCAACGGTGGCATATCATATTGTTCTCTGTGGGGGAAAAAGACATATTGTTTTAAAGTATGATATTTAGAGCAATCCTTTAGGAAAGAAAGCAAATATAATCTTGGCAAGGAAAACTGACTGCATGAGCACCGAGTAAGGGACATTAAAAGCAAGGTCCAAGTCCCAGCTGCCGAAAGTCAGCACAGCTTGACTGGAGTTGTTGGAGCTAAGCCCATGCATGGGAGCTGAGAATGAAGGTCACCCTCATTTAGCTGCAACTCCTTGAAAATGTTAAGTAAATGAACACAAAGGGTAATTTTTTACTGGGCCCATTGTGAACAGTCACTGTCTAGCCCACTAGCAAACACCAACAGCAGGTGAGAAGACAAAAACGTTACAACTGCGTTCTCCACAGGTTTGATGTCTGTTGGTTAGGAGCTATCTGGCCATCTCCTCCTGGACTGCTTCTGGCTCAGCACTAGAAATTGCCGAGCTCTCCTGACTCCCAGTCCAGCCAGAGACTCAGGATTTGGGTAGAACTGGATGGCCAGCTGCAAAACACGGGCTCGCCAAAGCCCTGCTTCAGCTACTGCCTGGTCTAAGCTCCCTACATGCCACCCTGGTCTCTCTTCTCCAGGAGGCTCCAGTCCCACCGTGGCACATGCCCAGAAGTGTCTGCAGCAGACTGACACCTATCTCCTGCCTAAATTGCAATCACATCAAGGCCAATAAACACCTCCCTCCCCTGAGGGACCATATCTGACAGACAGCTTAGGATTACCTTGCACACAGCCAGCCACAGGGTATGGACAAGGTCTCCTCACAACAAGCAGCTTCCACACAATGCTGCATCCCCTAGAGAAACGGTGGCGCACCCTTTACATCTAGTACCACCCTGGCAGCAAAAGCGTTCAGACACTGGGAGATGCAGAGATGGGACTGGTCTCACAGCCCCCTTTCACAGCTATAGTCACACTCCACCTTGGGCTCCCCACCTCTTTCCTGACCCCACAAATCTTGTATTCCTTTCAAATGGGAGCATCCCTCCCCCCCTTTCTCCATCCATACCTTTAGCATGGTGGTTAGCACAGCCCCACAGGTGACGTAGGTTTGAATCTCCTCCTGCTTGGCTCCAGGCATGGAGGACACTGGGACAGGACTCCTGCCCACTGTGCATGTTCTCTAGACACTCAGCCCACACTCAAGTCCCTGACGAGCCCCACTGCCTCTTGGAATACATCTTCCCTCATGAGAATGCTATGGATCACAGAAAAAAAACACATGCAGACCTGGGCTGAGATGAAATTCACACAGCACCATAAGCACACTCCCAACCATCCCAAGCAGTGTTGTTCTGCCATGCTGCTGCTCTCATAACAGCTACGGGAAGGTCTTCAGCACACATACAAGTTACCGTGCATGACCATGTCCTTCCTCTGTGACAACTCACCAAAGTAGCTTATTCCAGAGGAACAAGGCGAGAAGATAGCTTAACATTACTTCATGAGAGGGTGGTTGGTCACTGGAACAGGCTCCCCAGGGAAGCGGTCATGGCACCAAGCCTGTCAGAGTTCAAGGAGTGTCTGGATAATGCTCTTAGTCATATCGTTTAATTTTAGGTAGTCCTGCGAGGAGCAAGGAGTTGGACTCGATGATCCTTACGGGTCCCTTCCAACTTGACATATTCTATGATTCTACTGCACAAAATAACAGTGACTGTTGAGCCGCTCTTGCACCATAAATGCACCATTCATGCCAGTTTGACCATGTCACACTCTTAACCAGCTCAGGCACAGATAACGCAGCTTGTCCCATCAGGAAAGATGGGATTTGCTTATCACCTGAATTGCATGGGACACTCTGCACAAGTAAGAGAGCACACATATGCAAACATCTGCGGGACTTGGACTCTCACTTTTCTCCTTCCTTTTGCCAATTCAGCTATCTTGCTAAAAACTTTCCCGTCTATCCCAATGAGGTGTGAAGTTTGAAGCATCATTGCTCCCACCAACAAACATGCGCACAGGACTATTCCTAGGTAAATAAATGACTAGATAAAATAAAAAGGGCTGATGTAACATTAACCATGAACAGTCAAAACAACAAAGTCAGCACACACAAACCACAAAGACTCTCAATGCAACATTAAGTCAGTTGTACATTATTTATGCATTTGCCATAGATGTATTCAACCTGCTGCTTGAGATGAAAAACACTAATAAAGCTATATTCTTCTCCATACATGGGCCAGGTTCCCAGTTGAGACAAGCAGTTTATACTAGCAAACGCTTGGACAATTTTAGTTTCTGTAGAAACCCTTGTCCTTAATATTGGCTTGAGGCACATTGGCGGCAGCTTACAGCCCAATGCCGTAGGAAGCCAGAGAGATCTTAGACTACCCAAATTATCCAATGCAAGCACAAGGAGGCGGCAGCCTGTGCTTCAGCTTCTGTCCAGGGCCCCTGGAAAGTTAATCCTATCCGATTACACTACTTTTCTTTTTTTCCATAGAAGAAATAAACAGTCTTTTCTACTAAACATAAGGCTGCCTTCTTTTGAAGGAAGATTCATCCTCCAGGATAAATTCATGAGTTCATTCCATTTTTGTCCCAAGTCTTCAAAGCGGTGTTTTTACTTCATGATGCAATATCAGTTGGTTCTACCTCTGTGCCGGGCAGTCCCCACAAGACATCCCACTTTTCCTTAAAAAAAAAAAAAAAAAAAAAGAGAGCATGAATGCAGATCATCTCATCAGTTGCTTAAAGCCCGCACACCAAATTCCACGCATGCATGTTAGAGCCATGCAAACGCATACGTAAGGAGCTGAGACTGGCTTCCCTTCAGACCACAAACACCAGGAATGCAATCGATGACATTGTTCGATGAAGAGAAGTGACCAGTGGATGACAAAATCTGCTGTGAGTTGCCCCAGGAGAGGACCCAGCTCTGAAATAAGAAGGATGACTCAGTTGCCTTCCGCATACCAACAGGGACTCCGTTGTACTGAGCTGAAACCTTGAACTCATTATAATGTCACTCTGTCTTTGGATACGATATCCTGTGGGGGAATCTTCTGGGAATGTATTTTGGTTCAGACTTGGGTCAAGGAGAGTTGACTTGACCTGAAAATAAATCCAGGCGATCTCAAGCTGAAGAGCTATTGACTACTGTTTGCAATACAATAAAGTGAGGAGATCAAACTCGGTTGAAACCCAGGGTTAACATAAATCTAAGGAGAAAGGGGAACAAGAAAATTCATTCACCACCATGACAAAGGGGACATTTTTTGCTTTGGCAGAATTCAGAGCAGGGACTGAAATCACTTCCCCAGCAGCATTTTTAGCGTCCCATATGGTTAAGTGTGTGCTGTTTAACTGTGCTGATATCTTCAACAGACTGGCAGTAAGATAAGAGGTACACGACTACATGTGTGTGAAAAAGGTTTTGTGGGCTTTTTTTTTTTTTTTTTTTAACGTCACTAGATGGAGTTCCTCTGCTCACACACAGGGCAGCTTTTGTGAGAGGTATTTTATATGGATCCCCAAGGAAAGATCTCAGCGGACGGGCTCTGAGCACTATTGTGTGCACGTGTGCATAATAACTCTCAGCAACTTTCGGTTTATGGTCCAGGAGAAACGCTGGTTATACTTGCTGCAGCTCCAAGATGAAATCCTGCTCCTGGCTTATGCTAAGGGGAGTTGTACCATTAACTTCACTGAAGCTAGCCTTTCTCCTCTTCCAGGAGCTTTTTTTTTTTTTTTATGTTTGTTGGATGAAGCAATTTTTCAACCAGCTGATACTTCCCAGGTCTGTACTGCAGGGAGCCTGAGAGATGCTCCCTACCCACGCTGAAATATATCCTCAGAAGAAAGTAGAAAATCCTGCCCCGACTCTCCTCCTTCCCAGACCTCAGATCCAGAAGCAGCAGTTTGACTCACCAGCCCTTTGCCCAGACCTATAACACATACCCCACTCAATACATTTTCCAGCTTCTCAACGTGGCTGGAGCTGCTGGTTGTCCAGCAAATATTCAGGAGGATCCTCTATCCACCCAGCAGTCAAACCACAGTAATTTGGTAATTTTAGTAAAGTTAGCACTTTAAGAGTGCAAAGCTGTCCTACAAGGATCCAACGCATACAACCCCAGAACAAGTCATGGATAATAACAAGATTTAGTAGTCCTTGAACATCACCTTTTATTGTGCCTGTTGAGTGTCCTCAGAACTATCCCCAGCTCGAGCTTACACATGTTTCCAACCTAGAACAGCTGGCTCATCTCAGGATAAATATTAAATGTAGTTTAGTTCTTCTACTGGCATTCATTATCCACCCAACTTTGCAATAAGGATCTGGTCAAATCCCTCTAGTCTTTCCAGTCCCCTTCCATCGTCCCCTTCTCTCAAGCATGCAAAGGGACAAGACACCTTCTTCTGTGCTTCGCCAGGGAAGACACAGAGCAGCTCAGCTCATTACAGCACAAAGATGCACAGAGCTGTACCCAGGAGCCCTAGTAACATGGACAGGGCAGGAGCTTCATCAAGGACACATCAACACAGACAAGACAAAACTGACCTCAATCCAGACAAGTCTGACCAGGGTAGCTGCTTACCACAGACTGGCTTCATCTCCTGTAAGACATGAGCGTCACATTCCCCATCTGAGTGCAACTATTTCTAAACACAGCCCAGGGAAAGCTGCGTATTTATTTTTTTTATTTCACTAAAACCTGTTTTATTAACCAAATTGTGATGTAGTGTAGGTGATCCCTTTGTTTATAGAATGAATTATGCTGCTTCTTCCCATCTCCCACTGTGATTGCATGATTCCTGGTCAGACTGTAAAATGTTTGATCTAAGAATGTATAAATCCCACTAAAAAAAGCTGCAATAAGTTGAATAATAAGTCAAGACTCCAACCTCTCTAGGACTAAAAAAAGGTGGGTTTGACAGAGTAACACACCGAGAGCAAGCCTGGGAATCTTTCAGATGAAATAAAGTACTTTAAGAGGGACTCAATATTCAAACTCAACATTTCATATCTGCACCCTTTAAAACTGTCAGGAACTTCACCCCTAACTCAAGTGAAATCTTCGCAAATTGGATTTCTTCTACCACCATGTGAAAATTAACACTTTCAATTGCAATTAGCAGTACCACAGCCCTGCTCATGCTTTTGCTCCAAAAACAAGTCACACATGAATATTCACAGCCAACCAATACCATCTAACAGTAGCTTTCTAGTACAGACATTCCCAGCACACGTCTCTCCTCCAGATCAGGAATGAGAGAAAAAAAGCCAGGGATCAGTCTCCCTACAGTGGCTTTACAGGTACGTGCCCAACCACTGGTCATCTCAGGGAGCTCTGGGACAATCTCTTCTCATCTAACCAGCAGTGCAGTGGGGACAGCTCTGCTGAGGACAAGTCTAGGGGTTATACACACGGAAGCACAAGTATTTTTAATGGACACATCTTTCCTTCATAAAAAATATCCATCACCACAGCAGCTCTACCTCTCAACCCCTATCTTCCCCAAGACATACGTTTGCAGGACAAATTTAACCCTCCTTTTTAACAGTCAGTTCCATCTACAACAGCAAAATCATGAGGAAAACCAATCCTGGAGATTTTCCGCCCATCAGCAGAGGTCACAGTGACGAGGGGACCTGCACAGTCCTTTATCCATTACCTGCCCCTTCCCTGCTCAGGTATCAAGTGCACTGCAGTCAAAGTATCTAAGCCCTTTCTGGACGGCATGACAACTAGCACCAATAAAACCAATTGGAAGAGGGGGAGAATTATTGATTTTAATATCATAAGTTTGATGGAGAGGGAGTTAAGTGGTTCTCTTAATGCAACAAAGAGTCTCCAACTTAAAGCTGCGGCCATTTCAACTCCATCTCTCCTGACCAGTGTAATTAAGGCTGAAGCAGAGGAAGCAGGACAAGAAATGCAAAGAAGGTAAGTCACTAAGGAGAAGGGGGTAGAAAAAAACCCGGCACTACCTCACAGATAGTCACATTTCAAAGCACATGAAGAAACCCCTAGTGAAGCAGCGGAAGCCAAGCATTCCCTCTTAAAAACATAAAAAGTTAGGAGCTCAGTTACAAGCCTTCCCAGTGGACGCTGACATGCTACCAACCAGACTTGGACCAGAGAGACTGCCTAGAGCTTTAAAAATACAAGTAAAATATCATCCCTTTGTGTTGTTTCATCCCCAAGCCAGTCTGAAGTCATCCACAGAATCTGATGGGTGGTGTTACATATGATTTTCTGGAGAGCTAAAGAAGCCACCTCGCTCCACCCTTTGCAGGCAGGATGGCCCATCCTCTCCTCCTTCTGCAGGACCTTTCATTTCCACGGTCTGCTCCATCACCTTTCAGCTGCACCAAGTTCGCGGAGGAAAAAAAAAAAAAAAAAAAAAAAGAAAAGTAATTGTTTTCCAAGCATGCTATTACTGGCACTCGTCAAAGAGAAAAAGCAGATTCCCAGAGGCTTCTCTCCACTCTCTAAATAGCCAAAAAGTTGTTCTCCACCAGAATAGCTTTCAAATGAAAGGCCAGAAGGAAATTCGGAGCTCATTTTGAGTCTGTCGGCATAAATTGGTGGGAGTCCTTGCCGTCCTCAAGGAAGCCAGGAGAGTGGAAAGCAGAGAACCACCCTCCTCCGAGTTTAAAATATTTACTTAAAACTGGACACCAGGAAGGTGAGCAAAAAGTAATGTTTGAAAGGAGAGGGTGGCTATTTCAGGGATGGAAAGAAAGATTATATTTACAGGGTCAAAGGATAAATTTAACATGTCTCTCATGAAAAAAATTGAGAACCAATTAAGCACCCAAAATGAAACAAACACCTAAGCTATTTATTAACTCCTACTTATGGCATTAGAGGAAGTTCAGTTTTAAAAGCAAGTTGCAGATAGCTCTGGAAAATGCCTTCTCACTTTGCAGATAATTTTATAAGGACGAATCAGGTACTGAAGTTCTCACCAGCAGTTGTTTTGCTTGGCTGTCTTAAAAAAACAAACAAAAACCCCAACAACGCCTTGCATTGCCTAATGGAAACTTCAGGCTAGCCCTGGAAAATTCCCTGGCCCACCAATAGAGCCAGTGGGGAGCTTTCCAACAGGCAGCAGGCTGTGGATAGGGAAAAAAAAAAAAAAAACCTCACACAGAAAAAAAAAACCACTGAAGTTTTCATGTTGGGTTTCATGGAAATATTTCAGTTTTCCAGCAGGGGGAAAAAAAATTCGAAGGAATGACATCTTAATTTTCAGGCAAGGTTAAGTCATCATTTGGTCTAGATCAACTGCTACTCCCCCACCCTTTGCGGGTGAAGCTTTCTGCTGGAGCTCCACTAACATGATTCATCCAACTCTCTCCCAGGAGAGACATTGCTTCATTGGCATCCCTCCTGTATCTTGAGAAACAGTCCGGCCAGAGGAGAACGGAGGCAGCTGCTCCAAGTGGATTACTTTTTTCTTGCACAGGCCCATCATGTTTCTTGCACAGAAACAGGAGAAGTTAATCATGTTCTTGACACACAAAAAAAGAAAAGTTACATTTGTTTTTTAAGCCAGGCTGCAATGATGAGAGTGAAGATGCTGATGTCAACCACAGCAGTGCAATCGGCACACACCCACAACTGGCTCCAGAAGCAAGGGAGGGTTATTTATGAATTACTACACGGAGCTAGGAGACAAATCTGCAAGCAGCAGGATAGCCACCAGGCCAGCTGCAATTTCTGCTGGTCGGTCTAAATCCTCTGGATCCCTGAACGAGCTATTAATGGCCAGATGGATGAAAGCAGGGTCAAAAGGCACTTCCAATAGGTCTGAAAGATCTTCACCGAGCAGTTAATTGTTCAAGGCAAGAGGCCCACACATCAAGGACGACTCATCTTGCGAAACAGACATTACACACGCTTTTGGGGCTTTCCTGGTTTTTCAAGGCAGGCATTTTGTTTCATTCTTCAAGCTTTGGGCATGAAGTATTTATTAGCACAGACAGGTGTTTGGTTAGGAGGGACAGCCAGCCACGGTGGGGCAAACATCTGGAGCCCATGACCAGTCGCTTCAGAACAACTTCTTGTGCAAGCAAGGACACGCTGGGAGGTCATAAGCAAAACAAGAACGATTTTCACTCGCTGGGACTCATAATTGGTCTCACAAGCATGCACAGTATATTTGCACAGAGCAAAAGGTACAGCTTACTACATTTGTGCTGTAACTATCAATAACGCTTTGTGATTGCCCAGGAGTTCAGGGTAGGTCAACATGCCACAAACAATTCCTTTGCTACAGAGATCAGTGTTCTGCCACGACTGGTATTTACTTTATGCCGCCAGCAATACAACCACTACCAGTTCTGCATCAGCTAATATAAGCAGATGGGAGGGGGGTGTGCTGATGATATCTCAATCACTGGAGAGTTGTTTTGTCAAAGGACCACTGTGCCCTGCCTTACCTACAAAAATTTGCTGGCAATTCAGTAAGCACGCCTGGAAGAGCAGTTAGCTAGAAATCCCAACATCAAGCCAGAAATAAAGATTATTGCTCTTTGTTTACTTACCGAACAGCAATGTCTTGGCCTCCCCACTCAAGAAAAATAAGCCCTTGTAAGACTTCCACCAGCATTTACATCCCCATAACAAATCCACCCAGATTAACAACAGAACTCTAACAGGGGAACACAGCCAGATTAAGTGGCTACGAGTGTTTTCGAGGTCATTATGGTTAAAAGCTACATAATACAGATGATAAGGAGCACTGGGAAAGCAAAGTGGCAGTTTAGAGAAATGCCCGAAGACAAAACGGCGTATCTGATGCACCCATTCAAAGCCTCAGATGGTCAATATCTTGGGGAGCTGTTACACAGGGCTGCTGAGCTTTGAGACTCTTGCACAGTAAAGTCCCTTCAGGTGCCTGTCATTTTAGAAGTCAACAGAGGACTCTTCCAGCAAATTTCATGCTGGGCTTCTCTCAAATAATGGAAAACAAAGCCATTTATTTACTCTCAAAAATTATCTGGGATGACATAAGACACCCTCACCAGCAAGAAGCAACTGAGGCTTTTCATCCTTTGCATACGTTTGATCATTGAGGTCTTCTCCAAGTTACACCTGAAACTTCACACTTGGGACAGTCACTTTTGACATCCTTTAGGACCTGATGCTACCAGCTCAACATGAAACAGCCTATCAAATACTTAATCAGAAAGAGGGTAAAACAACGCTACTAAGAGTCAAAACATGGCTCTGCTGAAGATAATACATGTTTGTCCAAGCCATCCAAGGTTAGACCCGGACAAACACACTCTTATCACTACTGACTGTAAGGCTGTATAGTTTTAAAATACAACTGATCACATGCACAAGGAATTACACTCTTTGAGAAAAGGAATTGCTCACTGAGACTTGCACAGAAAAACCTGAGTTTTTCATTGCCTCTGTGGCTGAGTCCCACCAGCAACAGTTGTACTTGGCAGACAGTCCTCTCTACAAAACCCTCTGCTTCTCAGAGCAGTGACAGGACCATTAAGTCTTTCACCTGTACCTCATCACCAGGATACATATTAGCACAAACTGGGGAATGTAAGCACTGATGCTAATTGCTCTTAGCAGGTTTGGCTCACACCTGCCTAAATTTTTTTATTAGGTCAGGAGAGCAGCTAACTTCAGAGCACGAGCCACAACACAGCAAGAAGAGATTCCAGTGGGGACCCCAGGAAGAGGATCCAGGACGCAAAATTACCATGTTTATAGCCTTTTCAGAAGCTTTAGTGGCACACACTTGCCATACAGGTTCAGGAAAATTTTAAACTTATTTCTATCTTCCTTTTCTCCTTCCTGCAGATGATACAAGGGTTTTCATGCAAGCCTGTTGCATATCAGTGCCATCTGTAAGGACCCTCCTTCCTGGGTATTTACAAATGGTTTATTGCACAGCTGAAAAACATGAGAATAAATAAATTACAAAGCATCTTGAGTGATCATGCACTCCCATGAGGCACTTAAGATACTTATAGGAATCATTTACAACTGCATTATAAAATCCCTTGTCCTTTAAAGTGATGCTGCAGAAAAATATAAATCAATACTGCAGAGGGCTTTCAAAATGGCTGTTACTTAAGGGTTTATAAGCAGGCTATGCTGTCCAAGTTAAACGCGGGGATTGCATGCCTACAAACCAGCTACGTTCTTCCCTTCTGTGGGCTTTAGGCTGTCAAATCAAATGCAGAAATAGCTTCAAAAAGGGTTCAGAAGATGTAGGTGCACCCCAAGAACCTGAGAAATTGCGCCTCCTCTTACAGACACAAAGCCACCTGAACTACTGAGGAGCAGCAAAGCTTTAACACATGGAGAGTTACAGGCTTTTGGTGACACAGAGCTATTGGCAGCTGCCCAACTCATTATGCCTAGCCATATTTTGAGGGCTATAATTTTGTGAAACAGAAATCAATACCCCATGCAATGCTACAGGCTGAGCCAGGGGGTCGTGACATTATATCACTGGCAAAGCAAAGAATGAAGGGATACATCAGCAGCCCCAGGTGCAGCTGGTTCCCCCTCGGCACAGGATAACACACAGGTAGCAAGCACAGCTTTGGTTGATCCTGCAATCTAGAGCAAAGGAGGGGAGCTCCTAACACAATACCTCCAGGTTACTGCTGCAGATCTGGGTAGCATCAGGGAGCCTGGATTGCAGTCCCTCCAGGTGAGCACAAAGGCAGATGCTGCTGATGGGTATTTGCAATAGCCCTGCATGGCCAAGCTGACAACATCAGCCCGGTGTCAGACCGATGACTCTTACAAGAACTGCCTCCACACAAAACCAACAATAACTTAATACAAGAGCATTCCTTTATCATGAGAATATCATTGCAAGTTGCAAAGGAAATGCACCTTTAGGTGAAATGCTTTAATGTTGATCAACCCGAGGAATCTGTGTTAGCAATGGATGAAAAAAATCTTTAACCATGTCCGACAGGATCGCTGTTGTTACATCTTTGGATCCCTTTGTTGCCCTATCAAGACACTACCTACGCTGACCAGCTGGACTCGTACCCCTCAATGCTGGGGGCTGGCTCCAGCCACTTTTCCTTGCTGTCTAAGAAAATATCACAAGAGACTTCATGCAATTAGGCCTCAAAAATGTGGATGTCAGTCCTCCAGGGGAACTAAACCTGCCTCATGAAAGCTACTTCAGCCTTTGCTTTTGCTGCACAAGGTGGTTTTTTTTACCCTGAGGATTTATATCAAAGCAAAACACTAGTCAAGACGTGGCAAGCCACTGTAGTTTTTACCTCTTTGTAGCTTGTCAAGGTGAATGTCAGTGGAAAAAAATCTCAGAGGTGACCAGGCACAGAGATAGCCATCTAAAGTTACATACCTCAGTACAAGAAAAAAAACCCACCCCACCCCTATGTTTTTAGTAAAAGCAAACCTGGTCTTTCTCAGCAACAGGAATCCATTTAGAAATCGGCAACAGGAGCGTAATGAGCTGCACAAAGCCAGCCATCTCACATGTCACCATTTCTTCCCGTGGACCAAAACCTCTCTCAGGATCCACCGCCTTTTTACGACCTGGCTGAACACTGCCCATCTCAGGTACAGCCTACCTTTCAGTCACCATTTGCATTTTCCTCTTAGCTAGCCGAGTGAAGGATTTTTTTTTTTTTTTTTTTTTAAGTGATGTTTCTCAGGGCAGCTTCTAGCATCTTATGGGATTTGAGGTACACACTGCAAACTGCTGATCCTGCACGCAAGAAATAACAGGGGGAGGATGTATAGGGATAATATTTGTACTGAATGTATGTTTTTCAAGAGCATACTTAAAAACCAGCTGTGTAAGCAAAACAAGCAAGGAGAAGTATCTCTGGTTGAGCCCAGTTCTGCAGCACATGGGCTGGAGGGCAGCTCAAGAACAAGGTGGATGAGGGAAATTTAAGGCTCTGGGATCATGCGCTCATTTTTCCTGACCTTCTCTGATCTGTGCAATCTCTCAGCTTAGCTCCTTGCAGAACAAACAAAATAAGATGGCTGCAATGACACAACTGCTTTAAAAAAAAAAAAAACCAAAAAAAAACCAACACCCACTGAATCCAGGCTGCTCCATTCTGGCACATTTGACCTACCTGGACAGGAACTAGTGCCCCAGCAAGATGTACCGTCTGAATCGAGATGTTGCTTCCACTTAAGCAGCAACCTCTTACTCGGCCCATGTCGAAATCCCAAGGCTAACAAGACTAGGGAGAGGAGATGCTAGTTCTCACTTCACCACTCCCCTTAACATCTTCCTCTGAAAAGTCTAAGGCTTCTAACTTGGCCAAAACATATCTTGTGTTCACTCTGGTTGTGAAAAGCAGCAACAAATTGAGAGACGGAGTAGAATTGAGGTATTCTAAAAGAATCAGCCTTGTAAAGCTTTCAAAAGTTGCAGCTGACATACCTACTGCATAGATCCAAGCCATTCCTAAAAAACCACCCGGAAGGCAAACAGTTCCATCTAGAGAAAAAACTACATGTTGCATTTTGGATGGGCTAGACTCCCACAGCATACATTTCACAGGCAATTTATGCCTATGCAACAGCTGTTCACCTAGAGCATCCATCACTCCTCCAACTACCCAGGCATCCCAGAAAACATGGTCCAATCCCTCCTTTTTCGTCCTGGATATGGCATTTATTCTGAACTGAAAATAAAAGAAAAGCTACGTATCTATCAGCTTAAATGAGGTGCAGGGTTTCACTGCAGAGGTTTTATCCAAAACACTTCCTAAACATCTTCACTCAGCAAAATAGGGCTGACGTTTTAACTTCTTACTGTGCTTCAAATCTTTATTGCATCTCTGAAATAGAGACACCGTAAAAGAAAGCTAGTCTTAATCCATTTCTTCCCTAACTCTGTGTTGTTCAGGGGAAGCTACAGAAAGAACCAAACCAAAAATTTACAGATAAAAAAAAACATATTTAGCTTTATACAGTGATAAAGCTCTTCACTGCTGGACAACTGTTTTGACCCAGACATTTCCGTACTGTGGCTGATCAAAAAAAAATCTGCAAAATTGTCCTTTCATTTTTAGTCTGGGCATTAAATGCCAGCAATACAGAGGATACCAACATTTGTCAAGTCTCCATCTTTTATGGCCCTCACCAACAAGCAGAAATTGTCAGAAAACAAGAAAGAAAATGAGAAATTGATTCTTGGCTGAACTACAATTAAGTTGTAGCTTTCCCTTAACTTCCAGAGCTTTATTACACATTTTATTTGATGAAATCAATTATACGGTACACTGGAGATAAGTTAGTGAATTAGCTTTGCTTATGCTAACGCCTATCACTTCAGGGTGGGTTTTGCCCGGCAAAGATGGGGAGAAGGTATGGTATTTAATGTGATCTGTTTAGGCAGGAATGTGTGTCATTTTTCTAGGACAGGAAGATGGCTGCAGGGAGGCTTCCACACTCAAGAGCAGAGGGCAGAGCTCCTCACGACCATCACCCATGGCATCTGGATGCAAGTCCCCGCACAGTCTAACAGCAGCAGTGCTCATCTGCTAATGTATTTTTCCAAAGCCCACAGTACACAGAAGTTTTTTTGACATTTTTCAACACTGGAGCGGGTAGGAAGATGTCAACATCCTCTGGAGCTTTTGGTTGGTTTTTTTTTTTTTCTTGGGCTGACTTTTGGCTGATTATTTAGTTTTATTGTTACCAGTTCTAGTTAATACTGATACAGAATAATACAACCAGCACTAGAATACTGGAAAAGGGTATGACAGAGCCAGAAAATCTGCTTCTGCAAGTAGAGACGAATTGCTTTCCTCTCTTCTAAAAATGGTTCAGCCACCTTAATACAGCATCAAGTGCTAGAAAAAAAGGACAGATTTTCATAGTTGCTATTAACCTATCTCATCTTGAGATCCTTGGGAACTAATCCTCTCTGGACAGGACTGAGAGCCTTACAGTACTCATTCAACACTGGACAAATCAAAGGCAAGTCCAAAGGCTTCACCTGATTTCAGAAGGGGACAATTATCTGCTAATGATCCTTGCTGCAAGGCACAGCATCACACTGAGCTGGACACAAAGCTTAGAAAGCACAACAGCACTGGCCCTAGAGATAGGTGCCACCTTTCCTTTAAACTTCATTACTCAGAGACTGCTAATAAACTGGAGAGCAGCACTTTCATACCCCATCCTGCAAAATGCCATGTACTCTGGTCCTGATCCAGCAAACGTACATATAAAACAGCTTTCTCGTGCCACTGGTGTTGGGTACAGTGATGGCCACCATGCATAACATATTGCACGATGATGCTGTTGGTGACTAAGTCCCCGAAACACTAAGTCTATAAAAGGATCCAGTGGTCCGTGCTCAGCTTACTGGAATCAATACACATAAATCCTTTAAAATGAAAAGAAATTGCTCGAGTGTCCTGTTGCAAACTGAGATTTTGGAGGCTTCCTGCACTGCTTGATAAAGTAATACATTTCCAGAAAAAGAAAAACCAAATGAGCAAAGTCAAAACCAAGGTTTTGTTTGCTTTAGCAAAGGAACCAACCCCCAGAAGTGAAACCTTATCCTGTGCCTCTAACGGACTGGATTCCTGTGTTCACCTTGCTCCTAGACTTTCCTCCACCAAGGCTGTCTCTGGAGGGTCCTCCTCCAGCCACATGAAAGGCTTTTCACACCACTCCATGGCACCAGCCTTTAATACAGCCTAAAAGCCAGACCAATGTTTACTTCCCTTCCTGCTAGATCTGAGCTCAGGCTGCTGAGCTTTAAGTCTCCAACACAGACACAGAGCCTAAACGTACCGTGAAGAGATGTGGAAACAGAGGCACTTAAGGCTTTCATAAATGGAGATTTACTTAAATTGAAACTCAACATCAGATTTCTGCTGTACCTGAAATAAATACTATCCATTAATGGAGGAAACATGGGATTTTTTTTTTCATAAAAATAAACACGAGACATTTAAAAGCTACAGCCCTTAGCTTTCTAAGCATTGTTTCTAATAAATTGTACATCTACCCATTTTCAGGCATGGAAATGCATTGGACAGCAAAAATAACAACTGTTCCAGAGCTATGCAGCCTTTTTCTCCAGCTTCATAGAAATGATGCTGAGTTCAGACTTCCCGAAGTGAGACACGTCAGGGAAGTTCCTATAGCTTGGCACTGCGTAGGTCCCTGTGCCAAGCTAGCTCACACCTACCCATGGTGTACTGCTAGGGCATGTGTAAATGGATGAACCAGACAGACCAAGCAGGGTGTGGGGAGCAAGGCTGAGAAGGTGGTGGAAATTAAAAAAATAAATAAATAAATAAATAAAATCAAGCTTCCTGACCAGGTTCCCAGCTGATATCAAATACCAGCACCAGCTGGTTGCTAGTGGATATAGTACATAAAAAACCAAGAGGTCTGGTTTCTGTAATTCACAGCAAGAGTGAATGGACTAAGCCCCACAAATGGAATGACTGAAGCTGTCTCCGGGGAAAGCATTTGCAAAGCAAACTGACTCTTCTTTCCACATGCCGGCGAGGGACATCTGCTTATCGCCAGCACTTCTGCACT
The DNA here is from genome assembly GCF_000699105.1 of Pygoscelis adeliae. Taxonomy (NCBI): domain Eukaryota; kingdom Metazoa; phylum Chordata; class Aves; order Sphenisciformes; family Spheniscidae; genus Pygoscelis; species Pygoscelis adeliae. The sequence continues at coordinate 2,806,201 of NW_008824414.1, read as the reverse complement.
GGCCAAGGACAGCACGTGATGGCACGTGGTGCCAGAGGCTGGTGCCTGCAGACAGGGAGCGGGTGCTCACATTTCTGACAGCCAAAAGTAATACAATCCCCATGGATTGCACCCATTCGCAAGTGTTTTAACCTTATTTCACCCACTGCTGCAAGTTATTCTTACGCATTTCACCTTCAGAGACTTCCCCACCATCTACAATAGCATTTCTCACAGGTTCCATCCCCCTGACCTTTCTGTTGTCCTACTCCCCCACCTGTATTTATGGATGTCACCTGTAAAATACAGTCTCAGGCAGATCTCCACATCCTATCTGCACCATACAAAAACTCCTCATGCTAACATTAGACATGCTTGAATTAGCAAGGAAATGAAAACAGGCCATAGGAAAGAAGTGGGCTGGGGGAAAACATGGAGATGTAAGGCTAAGCAACCATGTCAAGTCACGGCCAGACACATCCTGTTAGCTGTGTTTGAGGGGTCCTCATATCAAAATAGCACCTCTGTAGCAAAGGAAGAATCCTGCACGCTGAGTTCTGCAGCACTTCGGGCTCTTTTGTTGGGCACAGGCTCCTTCGAGGCATCAGCAGCTGGCAGCTACGCGTCCCATAGCTCCACGACTCCACTGCTTTGCACCAGGAGAAACTGGGAAACCACTGAAGGCTGAGTCCTGTAAAATCAACACTTTCAAAGATGCTTTACAAAGTTACTATGCAATTCTGGGAAAGAAGGTTGGATAGGAATTAATGAATTTTTGGTATTAAAAAACTGGAAAATTCTGATAAAAGTCATGAAAATTCCGGGGGGGGGGAGAGATGGACCAACCCACAAACAAACCCCAAACCTGTTTCCAAAACAAACTTGTTTTCCCTATTGCTAGTTCTAACACAAACACCAGGAAAGATTCCAGCACGGATACAAGCAACTCTTACCCACCTCAGAAAAATGGCTGCAAGTGAGAAAATAAGTTCATTTTCTTTTCTTCTATTATCTCCTCAGCCTCCTTTTGTGCTTGAAGATCTCAGGAGACAGCGCAGAGGTGAAGAGAACACCGATAACCCCCCTTTTAAGGTTGAGTAAATTGAGGCATTGAACAGTTTCTGTGATTTACCCAAGCAGAACCATAATCCCAACTTATTTGCATGTGAAATATTGTCTCCCAAATTAACCTAGCCAGTTGAAAATATGACTCTGTGGGGGGCAGGGGGGAACTGTCATTTAGTATACGTATATTTATATTTCCTAGCTCAAGGGGGTATAAAACTATTTCCAATACTCATTATGCCCATTTCATTAATGTATTTTTAATACTGTGATGTAGTTTAGTATTTTTTTTCATTGTTAATGCTCTTAATGGCCCATCTCCTCCAAGCACCACTTCAGAAGAACATGAGCTGCAGGAGCAAAACCACAATTAGAAGAGCTGGGATCCTGAACACACAGGTTGGGCTGCAACAGTGACTCTGCAGCGGACAAAAAAAAAAAAAAAAAAAAAATCAGTCTTTGGCTCTTGGTAGGTTAATTAACTGAGAAATGAGGAGGACTTGCTTCCCAGGACAGACTATTTGCTCCCCTCCACATAAACTAGAAGGGTCTCTTATGTTAGGGGACCTTCTATCAGTTGCTCCTAAGCTCTCCAGTTCCGACCACACTGCCATACTGTAGTCTTCAACATAAAGGTGGTCACTTTATTTCTTTCCATACTAAAATAGCTCCACAGATTATAACCCTGAGAGAAGACACTCAAGAAATGTTAAAGGTCAGATTTAAATCCACAAATATAATGAAATGCACAGTTACAGATGAAACTCCCTCCTTAACAGACTGGACCGAATTCAACCCTGCTACAAACCACCCGGCAGATGAACCTGGCCCAGCCATGGCTCAGACTTCCAGTCATAATGAAAGCTTGTCCATGGTTTGAACCCAGCAACAATTAAACTTGACAGGGGGAGATAAGATTCAAGTTTCAAAGAACAGAGAGTTTACTGGGTTTTTGTGTGCTTTCCTGAGGCTTTATTATTTTAATGCAGTTGTTTGTGGTTTAATTTCCTTTTTTTTTTTTTTCCTTCTCCTTAATGACCACATTGAAAAGATAAAAGTCTATGCACTCATGGCAGGAGCCAAAGGATGGCCGAAGTCCAACCTACCTCCACCCCACCATACTCATCTGATACGCTTCCAGAGAAGGGGGAAATCAGACAAATAGATGCTGTGAATAGTTTAGGACTGACTCGCCTCAGACTTTTTGGAAAAGGGAGAAGAACTCATTAGGCTAAAAGGAAAGCCAAAAGTAGTTATGAGAGTGCTCTTTTAGGGGACTAAAATAAGAAGCCAACAGATCTTTACATACTTCCCAGCAGGAAGCCTACAGTCATCCATAACACTGTTGATAGCCCCCCATGCTTGGCAAGGTTCCCACTCAACCATCTGGAATTCATCCATCGAGGTGCAACTTTGAGGAAGGAGACTGAGCGCCTGGCAAAGGTGTTCAGATAGCAGCTGGGAAGAGGGTTTTGGCTCCCAAGCTTCAGCACGGTTTCACTTGACAGCAACTGAGGGTACATCTCTTCTGCAGATGGTGCAGCTGCAGACGGTGCAGGCAGTCTTCAGGTAACTTTAAGGTAACTAGCAGCCACTGCTGACAGCGGCAGCAGAGTTCAGCATGTGCGTTGAAACCCTCACAAGAGGCTAAGCAAGTAGTTGGGCTGTTCACCCAAGCGCCTGCTGCACTTCTATCAGTACCAAAGCTAGTTAAAGCTAGTACACCTCATGTCTTCAGGAACCACAAAGCCACCGCAGCTCCTGCATCATAGAAGAATACCTGCATCACTTCTGTTCTCACCAGCTGATGTTTTGATCTTGCTGATGTCTTCAGCAGAGCTCCATCTGATTGAGGGCCAGGAGTTTGCTCTGCACCTTCGTCTCTCCTTTGAAGGTAGCAGAGATATTCACCCTCCTCGAGTGCTGTTAATGAGAGCGTGTTCTCTAGTTAGGTGGAAGTACAGCTCTGAAGCCTCTACCAGAGCTTTTCCAGACAATGCAGCCACAGGAGGTCTTTAAATAAGAGGAAAGAATCAAAGATGGGGAGTGACCTGGTCAAATCAGCTGAGGAAGATGTAGGGGAGGTGGGAGAGAGCAAGCGCACTGGAAGCATTGCTGTTTTCTTCCTGTGTCCATTGGACAGCAAACAGCAGTGGCATAAGAGTTCACAAGTGCCCTCAATATTGGCAAATACCACATGGAAGGGCTTGCCATCTACGTTGCCAGAAAATGTGCCATCAGCATAAGAGAAAGGCAAACTACAATGTAATATAATGCATATCTATACACTATTTATAGCCTCTCCCAACACACATACACACACTTGTGCCCCCACAGTATTTTCTTGGCTGCGCTTACAACCCCTGCTTTGCATTCACACAGCATGCACTGAAAACAGCCATTAAGTTAAACACATAGACTTTGCTTCTCTTATCCTAAAGTTAACTTGGAGGACACCTTGCTGGAGGTGAGGGGAGCAGGGGCAAAAAAAGCAGAGGAATGAAAAAGGGATATGTTTTTTGCCACCACTAGAGCACATAACAGCCACCCATTGCAGTAATGAAAAGATAGCCTAGGTTGAGTTGTTCCTCCCCACCACACACCTCCGTGTTAAGATGAAGCTGCCACACTGCTTTGCTGCCACATCCTCCCTTCCAGCCCACTTCCATACCTCCTCCCCATGGAAGCCCTCGAAGATGCAACTTACCCATCTTCAAGTAAGGCTCAGTCCTCTCTTACCCACAGCAGCTCCTCAAGACTTTTTCCTGTACTTTTAGATGTTTTTTCTTTGTTGGCATGCTGTAGGTACACTCAATTCTCTCCTTAAAGCTCCTGCAGCTCTCCGGCCTCATGCTAGGAGCAACCACTTGCTCTTTGATGACCATATTCGGCCAGAACCTGGGAAGCTCTTTTTCCAAGGGCTATATAGAGCCCAGGACTGCAACATGGCTTTTAAAGCATATTGCTTTCACAGAGACCAGAGTTAAAGCAGAGCCTGTTTTCTAAATAGCAATCCTACAAGGATCTGCTACTACAATTTGTCACCTGGCAGAGGAGACGGGGGGGACGAGGAGGGCAAGACCCAGGGATGCACCTGGCCAAGCCCTGCAGAAAAGATGCACCTATAGGCAGAACTCAGCCTCCTCCCAAAGCCTGCAATGGCACCAAACCCACAGCTGAATCATGTCTTATTTCAGATTTTCAGCCACTAGATCAAAGGACAAAGGCACAAGGGTAGAGTAATAATCTGCAGTCTGACCTGCCCCAGATTTTTTGAACTACCCTGGAAAGCTACTGCAAGGGCTTTAGGAAAAAAAAAACACCTTCCCAATAACACAGAAGAGCCAGGTTTTAATATTGTGTGCATTATTGTCTGGCTCACAGCAGGTCACCGACCTTGGACAAAACCTGGTTAGAGGGGGAAAGTCTTTGTAGTGGCCCAGGAGCCTCTAAAAAAGGGAAAAAAATGGGGCATCACACCTCCAGAAAAACAAGACACTAACAAACTGTGACTGCACACAGCTCCCATGATAAACGAGCCATGGGCAGACTTGATTTTTATGAAGAAATCAGTAATGGTTTAGTACAGACCTAAAGAAATAGTTCCTGGGGCCAAACCACCAAACCAGGACTACTTAAATATACCACAGCTTGTGAAACCTTGCAGAGCAGCGCTCAGACCTGCTGCTGAGCACGGGATGATTCAGCCTCTGCCACATCCTCCCTTTTACAGCTTTAAAGTGCCATCCAAGCACAGCTTTTTTCCTGCTGCTTGATGCTTTCAGATCCTTGACCTGGTAACGATATCACATCTGCTAGCTATTATCAGAGGAGGAGACAGGCTTTCCCCTCCTTGCTTCCCCCCCTGCACAAGCTAGTGTGAACCCAGTGCGGCATGGTGTTGTGTCTGTGAGAGCTGAAAGCCGTCAGGCTATAATTCAAACAAATCAGATCTAATCACCCTTATCAGAAGGGCGATAAAAATCAGCAAAATTGAGAGGCTATGAAAACGCAAGCCAGCAGGGGGGTGGTATTTGGCAATGGGCACAGAAAGCCAACACCTCTGAAGAGCTGTTTTCCCATAGAGTTCCCACCCCACAGAGGACATCAGATCACAGTGGGACATTGCTGAAGATCGGTGTCTGTGCAGGTTCTCTGCCATCTTTTGCAGACCTAAAAAAAATCTTATTTCCCAAACTGTGCCACTGGAAGAGAGGTATGAGATGCAGAGGGCTGTGTTCTAGAATCCCCTGTGGCTCCTAAATTTTGGACAAAGTGGTCGCAAAACCACTACAGATGGACAGACACCACGCTGGCCGGACGCTTAATAGGTGCGATGATGTCCAAACAAAACATGGAGACCAATCCAGGTGCCACAGAGGTGACCACAAGTCTTATTTTCTTCACACACCTCCCCAGCTGGAGGTGGAGCTGGGCCCTGGCACAGGCACACAGCTGGAGATGAGGGTTTCCTGTGACCGGGACCCCACTTTAGAGAACAATACAGTCCTGGATGTTCAGAGAAGCACAGTGGGGCTGTAAGTGTCAATCCTATACCTGCATGTAGCAGTATCCCACAGCTGGTTCTCCTTTGCCTGGTCAGCAAGCCATCGCCAGCCCCTGATCCCGAATCAGCCAGCTCAATGGCACCATAGCATAATGGGAACAGTCCTTGGCAGGTTTCCTGCCTTGGACTGCCTGTACTTTCTGAACCAGGGTTGCGATGAGATTTTTCAGCTCCAGAGGAACCACCTGGAGTCCTTGGCCAGCTAAAGGAGAACCTCTGCCCTCGTATGACTCACCTTCCCATCGCAGAAGAGCCTGAGAAGCATTTAGGGGAAGAGCATTTCGCAGGATGAGGAGCATATGAGTATGCAGACGGACAGGGAACTTCCTGACATACACCCTGTAACTGTCTGTTAGTCACGACGGCCACTGAGCCCTGACCTCCCTCCAGCGAGCGTGATGCAAAACAAAGCTCCACTTACCGATTTCAACACTAGCAGCAAACGTCACGCAGCAACGGAAAAATAAGGGTTGGAAAAGACCTCAGGAGGACAGGTAGTCCAGCTCTATGCCCCGTGGAAGAGTCAGCACTGTATTATCCCCATCAGGCACATGTCTAACCTATTCTGAAAGGCCTCTGGTGGTAAAAGCAATATATTCTAGGCTTTTGCTATTTATATTATGATTTTGAGCACTACTTGAAGAATGGAGGGCACAGAGGGGAATAGCTGCATAATAGCTGAACATTGCATTACAGAAACATTGCAGGACTTGGGGGGAAGCTGCTGAATCGATAAGCATATCTCAGCCATACATCAGTGCAAAATGTAAGGACGGGACCACCAGCAAGGTAACAAGGGCATGAGAGTGGAATGCCCCAACATATCTGGCCAGGCCACCTGGCAGAGTTTTGACATCTGGCAGAGCTGGCAGGGACCAACCCTCCTCCACCATGCAACACGAAGGTACAGACCTCGGTGCTGCCTGGATCCTGCAACCGCTGCCTCCCACAGAAGCTGGTCCAACATCCTTCTTGGGAATTAAAAAACAGATAAATAAAAAATAAAGCCGTGTTCTCGGCTGCACGGGAGAGGGTGTTTCAGCAAGATGAGGGTCTGGGCATATTTACACAAACATGCAGACTGTTGAAAAGAACAGTGGAAATGCTTTGCACAAAATCCCATTAGCAAATAACAGGATTTCTGGGAGCACCATCTGTGCACCACATTGAACAGTCGCCTCAGAGCACAGAGACTAAAGTACATTGCATATAGAAACCCAGACAAAAGAATATACAATAATACACAAAGGCAGGGAGAGCACGTATAGGATGGGGAAGAAGCAAAAAGAGACGTTTTCCTCCCCATCCTCACAATACCCGAATCCCATTCCCTCCACCACCTCCCCACAACAGTTCCCGAGGCATCTCATGTCCCTTCCGTGCCCACTGTGAGGCCCCATGATGTTGCCACAAAAGGGGAAAAAGCCTTGTCATGAATGAGAATCAGCTGGCAAACCAAAACTGTTCAGTACGAGGTGATGCAGAGGTCTAATATTGGAAACATTTCTTTTCCTCGAGTGTTTTCCAAGGAGCTCTCCCATATTTCTAAGCCAAGAGGTGACCTGGAAAAGGCTGTCTCACCTGTGAGCTTCTTCAGCTCCACCTCAGCAGAAAGGGCCCTGGGAAAAGTCCAGGAGTAGCCACACTGGGGTAACTCTGAAACAAAGCAAGAGACAATTTGGTGCAAGTGGGTTTTGGAGAGCAAAACAAACCCAACTTTACAAATCAGCAGCTTGAATGAGCTATCTCCAGTGACTCTCAAGCACCCCTTCTCCTTCGTGCTTCCAAATGTCTCCCTCTTTGTCTGCCCTCCCAAGGGCTCTTCAACAGCATCCTCCAAAACAGCTATTACAGCAATTACTGCAATTAATCGATTTGCATATCCCCAAAGTCCCATCATTAGTGCAACACAGCCAAGCGTGTTAGTGTTTAATAATATCAATCAACAATTATTCATAACATCCCGCCCCGGCAGACCTAAATATAGAGACAAGCATTCATGCGAAAACAAAAAGGACAAAAAAAAAGCACAGCAGCTAAACAAAAGAATTAATTTAGAGCAGAATTAGGATCATAGAAACAAGACAGACAAGAGACAAGGTCAGATGTCTCACTCCCAGCTCACGTGCAACTCTCCTAACCTGCCTGCTCTCAGTTACTCAGCTAGCTGCAACTAAATAAAGTGATTTTCTCCTTGCGGTAAATAGCCAGCAAGCCGCAATGAGCATATACACAGCGGGGTACAAATGCCAAGAGAGGACTTTCACAGCCTGCTGGCCCCACTTCAGAAAAGCACTTCAGCAAAAGCTCAAGAGGGTCTCCATTCAGGACAACACTTAAGCACATGCTGAAATTTAAGTACGTGCTTAAATCCTGCTCCTCCTCAGGCCAGGCGCTAGGTAAAAGAGAAAAGCTGCTATCCAGTTTTCCAGGCATATTTAGCAATATAAGCTGCTCCTCTTAGGGACCATGTGCTCTTCACTAAGCTCCGGATTTGGAGCCAAAGCTCAGTTGCTTAATGCGTGAGCCCTTAGGACACGAGCAGTCCTTTCGTGCTGGGATGGGATAGCGCATCGCACCAGCACCGGAGCCCGGAGGTACCATCTGCATGGAAATAGCATACACCACAAGCCAATGGGAAAGCTAGCATCAAGGCTGCTCTTTACCAGTGCATTTTAAACGGTCCAAAACTAAACTAAGGCTTTAATTAAACCCAGGACCTTGCTCATGAGACACGTGATTCAGTGAGGGAGCCCCATCTAACCAAGCCGTAGCTCAAGAGCCAGAAACCCATGCTACTGATACAAACCTGCTGCATTTCACACATCAAGAGGGAGACATGTCTGCCTCAGGCTGGCCTCCCTTCCCTGTGATGCAGCACTCAAAATTTAGGCATTTGCCATTTCTTGCGGCCCCCTCTCCTCTCGTTATGGGACCTCCTCTCCTCCAGTGCAGGAACATGCTGGTCCACAACCTGTCCACACACTACATGTGCCCAGGACCAAGGTACTCTACTGTGAGAGACTGAAGACCTGGACAAGAAGCCTTGCCAGAAGGTACATTTCCTGGCTACAGTCACACAAGGAGATGTGAGGCCAGTATGAGACCATCACCACTGACGTGACTCCACACATACACACACAAGGACATCAGAGAGCTGACAGATCTTCACCATCCAGTGTGTTTTGCATGGCTCAGATGCGCCCACATCCCACCCGCCCTCTGATCTCGCATAGGCTGCTTCTTCACTCACTCCAGTGAGGGTCTCCATCACCACCTTCAACAGCAGGAGGAGTCTTTCCAAGAGCCCAGCGTCAGAGTACATTAATGTAATTAACAGATACATTAACACGCAAGCTGATCAAGCAAAGAGAACAGCATCTTGCTCTGAAACAGCCGCTAAGCAAAATTCAGGCATTCAGCTCCTCCACTGGTGTAAATGGATGGAGTACAGTGGGCACCAAAGGAAACAACTTAGTTTGCACCACTGGAGGAGCTGGCATGACCACGATGATACAAAGCCACAGCCTTGCTGCAAGTCACAGCTTTTCACTGAGCTGGTGGAGTACTGGTCTGAGAACACATTTATTTAATTAGGCCAGGAGCAGCTCAATAGGTCCTTCCCACTCTCATGGATGTGGCCAGACAGCTGGTGGGGCAGTGATGTCTTCGGCTTTCATCACTCACTTACTACATCCCAACCATCCAGCAGTGCCCCAGGCTGTGGCTCCAAAGCCATCTTAATCTTCCTTCATCCTCACCCAGCGCATCCCAAGGTCCCACAGACAGCTCCGCCAGACAGCACAACCGCGGGGCAGCGAACGGTCCAGAAATAGCAACAGGCAGCAGAAGGAAGGACCTGGCAATCAAGATGAACGTCCCTGCAAGCGTGGGTGTGGGGAAAGAGCAGCTCTGCCCTTGCACCTCGCCCTCTGGCACTGAGACAATCTCTTCAGCACACATTTCCCTCTGCTTTGGCTCCATCAATCTCGCAGCTGCGATAGAGCTATACTCCAACACTCCAGCTTGAGAAGGAGCACACCCCACTTCCCAGCTCGGCACCCAGGGCTCACACTAAGAGCGACCACCAGCTACCAACTGCAGACTAAACAAGGTTTTCTTTGGTTTGGGTTTTTGGGGGGTTTTTTGTTTTGGTGGTTTGGGTTTTTGTTTTTTGTTTTTCGTTTGGTTTTTTTTTTAAACACTGCCCACAGTCTGGACCCCTAATTGGAGACTCACCCAGCGTGAAATCTCCTATTCCCATTTTTTTCATACCTCTCCCTGCCTCCATCAGTGCTGATGCTGGGGGAGATATTGTGCCTTGATGGTAAGGAAGGAATAAAATACAATGTCTCATTAGCGGCATTCTAAATAGAAAAATAAATAAATAAGGTTTTAAAGCCCCCTTGCCTCTTGCTGGCCTTCCAACTTCCCCCACCACCTATAACCACACACACAACATGCTGGGAGGTGTGCCCAAGAAATGAACTGCCGAAAGCATGAGCAGGAAGCAAGGCAAACTGCAATTGCAGCAAACCACTTCAAAAGGCTTCGGTTTTGCTCAGAATCGCTTGAAAGGAAACTGGCCGCTCACGGATGTTCATCTTTCATCTCTTACCCGTTTTAAAAGAAATACTGGTCTGATTGTCTCTATTTTTCTTGGGCAAAAAGGGTTTCTGGAAGGCAGGGGCTAAAAGCAAAACACAAATAGGAAGTATAAATGCTTCCTTAAAACCATATTTGGTTTCTTTGTGAAAACACCCAGCAGCTTTCACTGCCTCCCAACAGCAATTGATAACTTTTAGGGGAAAAGACATTAGTAAGACACAACACTATTTTGCAGAATAACATGGAAGGGAAAATCCAAAACAACTAAGTGCACAACACTGAAGACCTAGAGAGAGGTTTGCCTGGGGCAAACATCTAACTGCTGTAATTACCGTGAAAGGTCATCAAGGACACCTCCCCATGCAAGCTAGAAACATTCATGTAAGCATTTCACGTGGTTAGTGCAGCTTTTTTAGTGAATGTAGCAAAGCTTTGACATCGTGCCATACGAGATGATATCAGAAAACAGGCATTTTCTCAGAAAGCATAAGAAAGCTGAGAACATTAAGCACCTTCCAATTCCTTGCTATCTTGCTCTTAAACATGGCCATTAAAAAGCAAGTTCAAACCAACCAAAACACCCGGTAAAAAGGAAAGGCTACACACACAGGACTGCACAATGACAGAGCCACGTCCTGAAAGGAGTACAAAAGAGTTCAGTCTGCAGATATAATTGGTTTTAAGAGACGAATTCCTCCCGGGTGCTGGCTGTTGAGAGCTTACCATGTCCCATCTCCAGCCTGGGAGGGTCCCTGTGCATCCCATGCTCCAGCAAAGGTCAGCTCGTGCCTGCCTTCCTGCCCGCGGTGCCTATGGGGTGGCACCCTCCCGCAGCCGGATAACGACACACAAACTACATGCTGCTTGCTCCACAGTCCAGGGACAGGGTGTGCTCCTCTCACACGCGGACATCAACATATGACAACATGCTGCTCTGCATTTTTTTGCATGTGGTTTAAAGGCAGATGGCAAAGGGCGGTTTGCATGAATGTTTATCCTTAGGCTCTTCCCCCCCGAGACCCCACTCGCAGGCTGGGGCCAAGGAGTGAGAGCAGGAGGACAGGCCCCCTCCCCAGTAGCCTACGGGTCCCTCCACGGCTTCATCCCACGGGTGGAGCAGTATCCTCTTCTCCTAGAGCACCCCTAACAGCCCAGGGAGTGCAGGAGGACATGTGGGATGCTCTGAGCAAGGAGTCCTTCAAACCCTGCCCTCCACTCTGCACAGCAT
>NW_008824414.1:2792748-2794738 GCF_000699105.1 Pygoscelis adeliae | reverse complement strand
GATTGGATGAGAAGGAGAAAGCCACAACACACACAGGTCTGGCTACCTGATTTCACCTGTCTCAGGCAAAATGATTATTTTTGGGCTGGACTGCTTCCTTTACAGTCCCAGATCTCATTTTCAGAGGTGGGGGGGAGAAAGCCTTTGACCCATTAAGTGCCTTTGTAAGGGAGTCAATGTTGGCATCTGACTCTGTTGGCAAGATAAATGTACAATAATTTAGGTTGGAAGGGACCTTTGGAGGCCATCTGGTCCAATCCCCTGCTCAAAGCAGCGGTAAATAAATCACAGCACGCCTCCTCTGCTCGTGCAGCCAAAGGCACAGGTGGGGGACACATGAGGAGCGGGGAAGTATGCAAGAGACCTTAACACAAGAAAAATCTCTCCTGCTCTGACCACCACCGTGGAAAACAAGTCTCCTATCTGAGAAGAGGCTGCTAACCCACATGTTGCCCTGACTGACCACCTCATCTCTCTGACCTCTCGCTCCAGAGCCTGGGAGGGTCTCCTCCCCACAGAGAGACCTCACCAAAAAGCAGGTTTTAGCCCTCAAGTCCCAACCATTCAGGTGCGTAGAAGGTGCATAACTGACCTCTACCTGCAGAAACAAGTGTACTTGGTGCCTTTGGTCTAACTTTTACCCCTGTAAAGGGGGTGGTGGTATTATTGTGCACCTTGTAAAGCAGTCCTGTGCCAGCGAGGGTCTACCTGACTGCATTTACCCCACGTGGCCAACCTAAGAGCTATAACTGCAGTCTCAAAGATGTTACACCACCATATGCTAGTGCCAGACAAAGAAAATACTGCAAAGCCGCTGTTTAACTGAGAAAATTCACCTGTTTTGTGCTTTGATCTTGATGCAGGAAGCAGAGAAACCCCGTGCTACCCTTCTCCAACTCAGACAAAATCTTGCCCTATGCTCGCTTCCAGCTATAACCCCACAACAGTTACGAACAGTTTTTTTTCTCTGGCTTTATTATTTCATCTCATCATACCAAAAGCAGAGACAGACCTGGAAACTAAATCGCAGCCACCAGTTTCATTCATAAATTTGTCTGCATCCTTGCAAAATGAGCTATTGTTGTTATTTCTCACCGTTTACCACCTCGAAGCCAGAGAGGTATTGTTTTCATTGCTATTGTGAGAACAAGAGCGGGGTGGGGGGGGGAGGGGGGGGGAATCTTGAGCTTCCCTTCTCCTCCCATTAAAATATAATGGAGAAAAAAAAAACAGGGCGGATGTCAGATCCTCAAGGATTTTTATTTTTTTTTTAAGCTATCTACAGGAGCTCAGCCTGGTGCTGCAGGTTTCTGAGTCTGAATTTTATCAATGGGCTGCACTGGGTCCATTTGAAAGGACAGCAGGTGTTTGAACAATGAACCCAGGCTGCCTCTACATCTGGGCTACAAAAGCCATCGTGGTGTTTACAAGAAACAGGATAATCAAGAAAACATCCTGTCACAGGCACCTAAAAAACTACAGCCCTTGTTATTCATTTTTCTCTCACACTGCGCCGTTTATTTATAGCGCTAGAAGTTGAAGCGGGAGGAGGAAAAAAAAATAAAATAAGAAGTTTCACACTCATTTCCATGCAGAAGTGACGCACGTGCAACGTGGAAGGGAGGCCAGGCGCTTGGCTTGTATTGTTCCTTCAGCTCTAGGTAGGACATCATTAACCCTTGAGCTCTTGCGGCTACTCATGAATTAGCCAGGCATAAGTTGTTGGTTTTGCTTCATTCATGCAACCACATCATTTGAACCTAACTCATCCTGGGACACTCCAGATGGAAACTGAGTCCCCACATACTGGATATAATGTCCTTAGAGCCTAAACACAAAAAGACAGGCAATTATGGGGGAGGGATCATGGAAATTGCTCATCCATCTTAGCCTTCAGCACTTAAGGTTGGATCCTGATGGCCAGCAGAGTAAGAGAGGCTCTTCCACAGCTTAGAGAAGACATAGAGGGTCCTCTCCCCAGATGCCCTCT
>NW_008824414.1:2789968-2792660 GCF_000699105.1 Pygoscelis adeliae | reverse complement strand
CCCTCCATAGGCAGCACAAATGGAACCTCTAGAACATTTCTCACCATCCTCAAGAACGACTTGGAAAGCTCCAAGGTATCTCCTCCTTCCAGACTAACGTTTTGTGACTCAGGTCATCCTTATGTCCAGCAAAATTAAGTATTCCCTCCCGTCATATCCTCCCTTCCCTGCTTTAATAGTTTTGCTTCTGGAAGCCTTCAAAACACACCAGCTAGAGCCCCTGCACAGAAACCTGGGGAAATGAGAGCTGAGTTGCTCAGCCTCTCAAGGAGTTTGACTTCCTTACTTCTGAGCTGAACCAAAGAGGATTAACTCAACAGGTGCTCTACTGGAGAGTGGGAGAGAAAACAAAACAAAACACAATGAAACAACAGCCTATGAGCACAAATAACAGACGAACTTCTCCTCTTCTGGGCAATGAACTGCTAAAGCAGATGGCTAACATCCCCTTCTCCTTTAGACCCAAGTCACTCTCAGATGCTGATTTAAAGACATCAAGTCCCAGAGCTCAAACGCTTCCCTTCAATCACACAGTGGGTCTGGAAGGGGATCTTCCTGATCCAGACTTGACCCCTGAAGGGTTGAGCTGCCTCCCCTGCCCCTTACTCATGGTCTTCTCTACCCTATATTTTAAATAGCTGACTGGTGAGCCTATAAAGCGAGTAACGGTTAGAGGATCTGTATATCTTAAAAGAACTGAAATGGGTCTGTCCGGAAGTGCCATTTCACATGCAACATTGAATACATCTTTACATTACACAACCAAAAGAAATGCTACTTATTTCCAATATTTGTTTTGCAGAATAATATAGATGCAACCTTTGCCCTCCTAAGTGACTAAAGCTTGACACAGTGTTTGTGTTAATTTATTACAAATTTTCTAGCTGAAGCCAAATGTTCAAGCCAACCAGTTTTCTAAAACCTCTGCTAACAAATTACTTGGATAATTGCCAGAATCCTGAGTCTGATCCCTGTTTCTATTTCTTTCTCACCAAAAAAACCATCTGGTGCATGTTAATTATCAATCTGTATCGACTGCAAGATTTATGCCAGCAGGCATCTTTAAGAACAGCATCCTAGACAATTAAATAGCTGAATACCAATGAACAATTGTCAATACAGAATAAAATCAATGCACTCCCCGATGTTTCCTAATGATAGAGAGCTGATGCTATTTGAACCAGCTTCTTTTGAAAGCTTTAATATTATTGAACAACATTATTTCAGGAGAGCTGATTTGGGGTTTTACTTTTTAACAAAGAGAGAAGTGGAGTCTGGCATGGCGTTTAATATCTGGCTGAGATTTAAAACGCACGCTCCTTATGAAGTATGACATTTTATACCTGAAACCACAGGAACATTTCCCACATTTAAGTGACAGAGGGAAAATTCTTCAAATTAGATTTGAACTTTATACCTTCTAATTCTGCTCCAATCCTCCTCCTCCATGTACCACGCTCAGGCCTGATGAACACACTGGTGCTATATCAAAGTTTAATAGACCTGACTACTGACAAATCCCCTTCACTTAGCCTTGAAGTAAGCAGCAAACCTCCTGTAGATCCGGTAGTAAATGTTAACTGGCAAAATAGCTCAGCGACTGATTGCAAGGCTAAATGAACTGGTCAGCACAGCCCAGCTGGCAGAGCCGTCCCTCCTGGGTGTCAGCGTGAGCTGGAAGCCAGCACTGAAGCCACAAGGCAGACCTAAGTCCCCAAGCTTGCAGAGAAGAGCCACCCAGAGCTCCTTTACACACTTTAATCCAAGTTAAAGGAAAACCAAACACTCATCTGCAAGGAAGCCCTGAGCAACATCTCCCCAGGCTTGCCTGTCAGAGGTCCTACTTCTCACTTTTCTGGACTCACAGGTCTACTGTGCAATTCAATTGCAACAAGGTCCTCATTTCACTTGGAGCAGCTGCCCTGCTCCAAGTGCTGTCACAGCCACTGTCCCTTGCAGGACAGCTCCTGTGTTGAGCCCTCCAGAACAAGAGGGACACTGGTGCTCTGGGATAGGGCTACAGGGCAAGGTGGTTTTTCAGTGCAAGACATCCAGCAAAATCCAGCTCATTAGTAGCATGCAAACGGGTCTCTTCAACAACCCCTCATGTCAGCAAGAGATGCCTCGTAGAGCACATCACATCCTACACCCCAGGGAGGTGCAGCACAGATACCTCACGCCTGTCCCCATGGCTAAACAAGCAACAGGATCCTTGACTCCCAAGCGGTGGCCCAAAGCCTCAGCTCATCCAACCCACATGATGGGGAAAGCCCTGACCCACAGCCTCTCCCTTTGCATGCTTTTTGGGCCAGCAACACGCAAAAAAAAAAACCAAAAAACACTCCGCCTTCCATCCTGTGCCTTGAGGGACAATCCAGACCTTTGTAAGTGCTTTGAAATATGAGTTGCAAAGGCAGAACATTTTTCCTATTATGTTCCTTGCTTTACTTAAGCCCCTACTCAATAAGAGACAGGTGCACTAAGCTCTTTGCCAGGGACCTGCGTTTAGAGGAATAAGGTCCTCCAGTTTTATACGTTATCCCCTTGTAAGCTCACTAGTTGCCTCTTAAGCTCATAATAAAAGACTTTTGAAAAATGATGGCACCTAGCTTCCAAGGCAGCAGAACTTTTAAACTTGTGTTTGCAAGAGCCTTAGGAATTACAGATGCCAAAAGGAACACACTGTATAAAA
>NW_008824414.1:2787358-2789842 GCF_000699105.1 Pygoscelis adeliae | reverse complement strand
AACACAGTTTTATTTTTTTTTGCAACATGATCTGGATGAGGAAGTCACTATCGACGCTATACAAAAAATATACAACATGTGGAATAACAGCTACAAATCCCTTTAATCTCTGCTGGTACCTAGAGATCTCCGATGGTTTGGTGCCTGTAGGGATTATCAGAGATGCGTGATCCTGGGCTGGAAAGACTGAGTTACTTCACAGTGTTGACTGACCGCCAGTGGTCTGCTGGACCTCAGTTGAAATTCAGGCTGCGGTGCTCCAGGGGAAGAGATGAGAAGGAAGATAAAGGAAAGAAGAGGAGAAGAAAGCTGGAGGTTGGGATGGAGCATGGCTGAGACGAACCCGAAGCGTAGATGCAGCCACAGCAGAAAATATATCACAGGGCAGTCCTAGCACTGTCTGAGCAGCGCAGGCAAACCTGCATCCTCTCAATTCAAATTACTTGAAACCTCAAGGATTCAACTGGAAACCGACAGCAAACCAGAACATCTCACATTGCCCAGTTTCTGTTTATAAATGTCTATTTTCTTAGACTAAACCAATTACTTATTCTCAGTCCTATGCTACTCCCATTTCAGCTACAAAGCAGGCTCTTTTCCCATGAAAAAAAAAAATCAACTCTGCTTATTTCATAATTAATTTTACTGCATGACTTTTCCCAGCAACACAATTCATTGTTTTTTTCAAGTTCCCTACAAACTGATGAAAATAAAAAGCCCCTCAGCTCATGCACAGGCTCCCTGCACGCTCTCACACACATCACTCTTTTGTGGCTTAATTTCCCATTTTTAAAAGGAAGATGTTTTCTTTCCTCCAACTTTTTTTTTTTTTTTAGAGCAATGGGCATTAATTCATCTTTAATACAGTTTCTAGCACAGTAAAGACCATCCTTTGCACTGCGGCACTAAGGTGCTAACAGAGGGCAATAAATTCAGATTAATAATTAACATCCACATCACATCAAGCAATCTTGTTGCTCTCGTTTCAGTTGCTTCAGAAAGCTTCCTACTTTTTTGTCTCAAACTGTCCTGGTTTTGGCTGGGATAGAGTTAATTTCCTTCCCAGTAGCTGGTACAGTGCTGTGTTTTGGATTTAGGATGAGAACAATGTTGATAACACACTGATGTGTTAGTTGTTGCCAAGCAGTGCTTACACTAGTCAAGGACTTCTCAGCTTCCCGTGCTCTACCGACTGAGAAGGCTGGAGGTGCACAAGAAGCTGGGAGGGGGCACAGCCAGGACAGCTGACCCAAACTGGCCAAAGGGACATTCCATACCATGTGACGTCATGCTCAGTACATAAACTGGGGAAAGCTGGCGGGGGGGGGCCGCTGCTCAGGGACTGGCTGGGCATCGGTCAGCAGGCGGTGAGCAATTGCACTGTGCATCACTTGCTTTGTATATTTTTTTATTATTATTATTACTACTATTACTATTTTACTTTATTTTATTTCAATTATTAAACTGTTCTTACCTCAACCCACGAGTTTTCTCACTTTTACCCTTCCGATTCTCTCCCCCATCCCACCAGGGGGGAGTGAGCGAGCGGCTGCGTGGTGCTCAGTTGCCGGCTGGGGTTAAACCACGACACAAAACACATGCAATGGGTTGCTTAGCTATTAATTTTAGAAGCTATTTTTGAGTGATGCATTGCAGAACAAAAGAACTAGTCATTTTCTATTCTGACTCCAATTCCTGAATTTACTTATTGAATTGCAAGCGCTACTCCCTTTCTCCTAGAGATTTGGGAATGGTATCTTGAGGTCTATGGGAAAGGTGTGTTACTTAGGGGTTATGGGCAAATTGGTCCTTAAAACCGTACGCGCTGATGGAGACAGTACTGCTGGAACTCTGCGGGTAAAAGTCTTGGCTGAAAAAAAATAGTTCGGCAAAAAAGTGATGTACAAATGCCTGCATTAATGGAAATAAAAATGTGAGGTTCCCATCCGGGCTGTGAAGACTCAGTTAAGGCGTTAAATAAGAACAAAACACAAGTTACTTTATGCTTTTGAGAACTCCCTCCCCTACCTGCAGATGGAGGAGGATCGGGCATTGAAAGGAAGCAGTCAAATTTCTGATGTAAGCCACGCCAGCACGAAGAACCACTTTCATGTTAACACAGCTAATTACAAGCTGATTTTACACCATTTTCCAACCTTCCCCAAAGAAAAAGCAACAGGTACTCAAGCTTGCTTACTCCTAAAAAAACAAAACAAAACAAAACCCACACACCAATCCAATACACCAAAAGAAATCATGCAATGGGCATAGCCATGGTACAGCTCAAAAAATAATACACCTTCAGTGCTTTTTATTATGGTCTTGATCCTTCAAGGTTCATATTTTTAAGCTTTTCATCCAAAACCATGGGGGCTAGGAACTTTATGTTGAAAACTCAATAGCCAAGAGTCTCACCTAATTATACGAGCTGGGACTTCAACAGGGGAAAAAAAAAAAAAAAAGGCAAAGGAACCAAAACACCCC
>NW_008824414.1:2786502-2787282 GCF_000699105.1 Pygoscelis adeliae | reverse complement strand
CCACTCTGTGGAGGAGTGCATTTTTTCCCCAAAAACATGTGATGTGCTATAATCCTGTCTTGCTAGCTTTGATTTTTCCCCTTTTAAAAAAGGGGCCCTTTAATGTTGTGCAACAGATGCTTCTCACTCTGCACACAGGCAATAAATTAAAAAAATTATTTTTAAAAACACTAACTTCGCTGCCAGCTAGACATCATTTACAAGGAGGTGAAACAGCTGTATTACCCTCGAAGCCAGCCTCCTACCAAACCAGGGCTCAGAAATTACGGGTGTGATTTTACAGGCTACATCACAACCTGCTCCCATTTGCCCCATTGCCGATTTTTTTTTTTTTTTTAAAAGGAAGCAAAATACCCAAGCAAATCCTGCTAGGAGTGATGAAGCACCAATAGGTAAGAGAGAGACAGACATCCCCAGTCTCGGCGGTTGCTTCCCAGCTGCCCTTGGCGTACAGATGTGCTTGATTTGGAGATGCAACTGATGGAGGAAATACAAATGCACAAGGCAGGTTTCCAGCTGTTGCGAGGGAGAAAAATAATAATAAACTGGGTTTTAAGCGGTAAGGGAATGGAAAACCACTAGAAACTTGCCTCAATAGGTACTCAGGGAAAGAAAAAAGAAAAAAATAGAGGAAAAATGTGAATGCAACTGGGACGACCCCTTGGGAGGAAAAGAAAAAATAAGAATAAAACAAAGAAAAACAAAAATAAACCTCACTTTCTTCCCAGGACCGGTCCTGAAGCAGCACCGGGGAGCGGATCGCCACCCCCACCCCCGCCC
>NW_008824414.1:2766729-2786219 GCF_000699105.1 Pygoscelis adeliae | reverse complement strand
CCTGCCGGTACAAACGCGGTATAACCGGTTCCGCCGGGCCTTGTTCGCTGGTGCGAGGCCCGGGCGCCCCTCCCCACCGGGCCAGGCTGCGCCGCCGGCCCGGGGTCTCCCCGGCGAGGGTCGGGCACAGCGAAGGTCGGTCGCCCTTTGAAGAGGGCGGGATTCAGCCCCACAAAGTGATGGGATCACCTCGGCAGCGTTTAGGCCAATATTAACGTTACTCGTACTCCGACACTAGGCCCCTTTTACTGCTTGCAAACAATACTTGAATTCCTCTCTTGCAGACCAAAATTTGCACATACTGGTTTTTTTCTGTAATGAACTCCTCATGCTTTCAGCACAATACAAAGCTTTAAAACTTTATTTGGAATAACCAGACACTGATGATGGCATTGTATCAAAGTGCCTGCAAGGAGCCGTACTCATTTCTCCAGAAATATTACTAAGATACCAAGCCCCTATATTAAGATAGCTTTATTATTGCTGCACTACGAAGTTGGGAACCTGACTGACATTATCACTCAGTATTTTGCTGTTTGCTGCCTCCGGGTCCAGCAGTACGAAACCCTGGGCACAGCCAACCCAGTTTGGGGCAGCTGTTGTGCCCAGTTCTGAGCTGGATGGGGCTTGCTCACGTTCACTAAAATAAGAGTACATTGCCTGGGGGGAACACCGCACCCTCAGGCAGTATTTGCTGCCTGGTACTGCTCCTCTCCTGCTCTGACCTGGTCAAACCTGACCGTATCCAAACTGCTGCTCCAGCAGGTTGTAAGCACAGCCTCTGAGCTTCTTAGCCATGGTCTTCTCCTCTGGCATCAGTGCCACCAGCCGCAAAGCCTCCTGTTTCTTTTGCTCAGTGTCCTCTTTCTAAACTCCAACTCTTTGCCAGGTAAAACCCTTCAGACTAAGACGTCCTTCCAGCCTCAGAACTAGAGCAGCTCTCCTTGTCGCTTCCATATTGGGTCTGCCCTCGCCTAGCGTCCAGCCACCTGCCTCAACACAGTTGCAGTCCCAGCCAGATACCACCGCCAGTGCCACTGCTTTCCAGCCAGGCAGCTTCCTTTTCCTTGCTCCTTGGCTCAGGAGAGGAGGGTGAGCTGAGAGGAATAAAAGAGAACATCACCAAGGGCAGAGCAGAGACTGTCTGGGGGCTCTGTCCAAGGTCACAGACCCCACACAGCCTCCAGCAGCCGTAGATTTGAGGAAGGCGTGGTTAGGACCCTGGCTAAACCGGTGCAGGGCCTGGCTTGTAACAGGACTAACCGTGCCTCACACCGAGCATGGTGACTCAGTTAAGGGAAGTTCACAAAGTAATGGATAGTTATCTAAATGGCATTGTTTAAAAGAAAACAAAACAAAACCATGAAAGTAGTGTTTGACCTCTTCCCGAGATGGTTCTCAGAATCCATCATTCCTACTGAGTATCTGAATCATGGCTGCTCTTATTTGAGCTAAATTAACGCAAAAGGAATTAAGTTGAGTATAGCTGGAAAATACTTGTGCTTCAACTGTTTGCCTTAACTCAGTCTAATTTTAATAGAGACAGGACTCTTTAGCATTTCCTATAGCATTGTCAGCATTGAACAGCAAATCCATATAAACATGATACACATCTCCGTACCACATGACAAAAATATATACAGTTCGGTTTCCAAAGGAGGTAGTGGTGCTGGTAAGGGACTCCAATCTGACACTGATGCTACTTGGCTCACTTAACTATAATCACTCTATAGCTGCACACAGCACAGCATTATAGCTAGGCTAATCCAGTCCTTCATGAACACAAGTCTGAATATACACCAGTTCATCAATCACTGCACCTATAGAGCTTGAGTTAAGCAACAGGCTGAACAGTTTTGTTTACTGTATTTTACACCTCACTCAGTGTACCAAGTTTTCTGGACAGTTTGTGCTTTTCCTTATCGCCCCAGCAACTGGATTCAGGTTATAAACTGAGAATCTCAGCATTCCTTTCAAAAACTAAATAATTTTTTAAAAACCCAGAAAAAACGTGAATCAAAAATGCTCCCAAACCATCAGGAAAATAAAACGTACTAAATTCTTACCTAAATATACATGGCCTTAAAGGTTTAATTTCATGATTTTTAAATGGTTGGGGCTGACGGTGCTGGCAAATCCATAAAAATTTTATCTTAATGTTTACTGTTCACAGCCTTGTGTGTTCCTCCCCAGCACAGAGCTGAGTTGCAATCAATGCCAGTAGTTACGAAATAGGAGCACGTTTTCATTTCGTCCTAGGCTATCTTGTTTTGCAAGGTACAACAGAGTTGGTTCTCAAGTAAGTTACCAAGGCTACTGATAACATGATTATATGTAGTGAGGTTATCCTGCCTGTGTACCATAAATCATGGTAAATTAAAAGTATTTTAAAAGCCACGTGACAAAAACATCTTATAGCAGACTGCCTTACTTGAAGGCAGTGAAAAAAAAGAGCTAATAATGCATGGGGTTTATGAGAAAGAACTTTGGTACTTTGGGCAAAAATATTTTAGGAGACACCACCTTATTTGCCTGGGAATGGGGATGGCTGCCTATCTTGCCAAGTCACATGGAAGACAGACTCCATCCTACAAAGAAGTAGGCACATCACTAAGTCACAGCTGAGCCTATAATACCGATTTTTCAATACTGTACAGTCACATCCTGTGTCCTGTATAGAAATGCTACACAGCACATAGCTTTTTTTGAGCTTGAGGTAAACAGCTGCTTCTTAGACATCTGGAAGAACAGCTGCCACACACATACACAGAGAAATTGCATGCATCTTGTACAACCAGTTGGACGTGCTGGCCGTACTAAGTGTGCACAGGGCAGTTGTCTTGCATGCACTGCAAGTCAGAGCGGCCAGACCAGCAACTTTTGCAGCACAGAGTGCAGCACACTGCACATAATTTAGGTGGCGGGGATTTCAGTATTTCCAGTCAGTTTATAAGGCGTGTTCACCATCCTCAAGGCCCTGTGATTTTAACAGAGATGTGGTCTAAAGCTCATGGAAGCGTGTTATTCCACTGCTTTAGTAAGCTTTGTATCAGGATAGAGACAGGACACTCAGCTATATTCTCTTAGGGTCAGTAAGCTCCAGCAGCCAGCCAAAAGAAAAGTCAGCATGTCCAGACATGCTTGACATTTTCGAAGGACAGTGGTGCTTACGAGGGAGCATACCCATTACATTTGCTGTAGGGTTGATTAAGTGCTGGACGTATCGCACTTCCTAAAGTACTCAAACCCTAGCATTTGCATACAGATGTACATTTTGTTCCAGACATTGAACAGGAGATTTACATAGATATTTTTGCATTTATGTTTTCCTGCTGCATTTCCTCCTCTTTTATGAATTTGTTTACCATTTACTCGACCTGTAGGATCTTGACCAGTAATTTCTTAACTTGCCCTAACAGCCCTAGTCCCGGCACATTCAAAGCTCGGTCTTGGCACTGCTACCATTTGTACCAGGTTTTGATCACCTACAAGACATTTGCCACTGCCACCAAGGAGCTTTAAACAATCAAAAAGCTTCAAAATTTAGTCTCATGTCACAAATAGAACTTATATTCAGTGGTTAAATATTAATCTAAGACAAGATCTTTAGGATCTCCCCTTCTGCTTCCGACAGGAACAACCGAAGGAGAGCAATGTATTTTATATTACATCCCCAAAACTCAGTTAAAGAAAATTAAGTTTGCAAAACCAAAACGTAAGAAAAACGTCAGTGCAGCTTTTAATCCCCTCTTCTCTCCCCCACTTTACGTGGCTCCATTATGATGCAGTTTCTTATGTTGTGATCACATCCTATTTTCTTCCCATGGGGCCCCAGCCTCATTCAGCAATTGGGCTGTTGTTGAATATTTCTTTTTATCCCCTCATTCAGCATGTGGCCCCAGGCTGTATTCCTCAAATTCCATCCAAAACGCCACAATTATTAGCTTCCTATACATCTCCCAAGCATTCACGGATTCATCTTTGCCCCTGTTTCCACTCATGGTGAGCATTAGCATGTCGTCCTGCTTATGTTAAAGCAGGAAAACAGAAACAGAATTAAAATGATCACAACTAAGACTCAAAGCTGCAACTCCCTCCCGTGCCTCCCTTCATCCTTAATGAGCAGGTAGGGAGAGATCTTGTGCATTACTCATACATTGTCTCCTTTAGGAAAAAGCATTGTCAGTGGAAATATCCCAGGAGCACTTGTGCTAGAAAACAGTGAAAGAGGCGGCTACGGTTTTCAAGAAACTGAGTAGAATGTGTTAACTTTGAGCTTAAAACCTCCTGATCCTAGCAGAGGTGGAGCAGCACCCAAATAGAGCATTTGCCCTTTATGTATGCAACTGTAGGTAGCTCAAAAAAAAGAGAAAGATGCACATAAGGTGGTTAATGCTGAAATAAACTTCATTACCACACCCAGTAAAATGTGGTACGTGCAAATGCTGCTTGAAGCTTGAGTAGGTAATATCTTTTCAGCTCTGGCCTATTTCTGGCTATCCATCTCTCAACAAAGAGCTCACTACAGTATCTGCTGCAGCAATACTACACAGTAATTGGATATAAGTTACCAGAGCTCTCCTTCCCCATCCTTTCATGCTTCCCAGGCCAGGAGGAATACTGCTTGCAAAGGAGAGGAGGCTGCTGTTCTCCTTACCTCAAAGCAAAGGGCAGCCCCCAGCCCAGGCAGAAACTGCAGCTTGACAGACAGAAGGACAGCCCTTGGAGCGTGCTACAGGGAAGTTCAGCCTAGAATAACGTCTCCACCACCTTAATCGCTTCGCAATGTCCTCCTGTAAGAAAACAGCCATGTTTCCAATCAGCCTTCTGAGTTTGGTTAGAGCAGGTGCTTGAGACTTGCTGAGGTGCGGTGTTGCCACCACTGCTTAGAGAAGCAGGCTTCCTCGCCTTCCCTGCAGTTTCCCATTACATTTATGCCACAAAAATCTTTTATCCCCTATTTGCTTTCTGTCATAGTACCAAAGACTGCAATTGGAGGTAACAGAAACATAGAGCTGTTCACGTTAACAATGCCAGCAGGCTGTATGTTTTCTTCCCCAGTCACAACCAAAGCCTACTGAGGTTTATCCTTTCTTTTCCCCATATGCTTCAAACTCTGTAAAACATCATGGCTAGAGCAAGCATGCTTAAGGGAAGTCATCTGGCAGCATTACATTCACCACCAGCTAAGAAGCTTGGCATAATTGTAAGGCTAATCTTATTTTAGGAGCAAGGCAGGCCTGACCAAGCTCAGACTCACGAGTCAGCACTGCTGCAGACTGGAGGCTAAAGGCTTTTGAAACAGGAATTGATTCAGACAACCTTTCAGTCAATTTGGTTGTGTCATAAGACCACACTGATCTCCGTTTCTGTCTTCCAAAAGTTCTCTCTCTCTATAATAAAACAAAAGAAAAAAGAAAAGAGAGGGCTGCTTATGTAATATATTTAGCTCAGCAATCGCCATGCAGTACCTGAGCAGGTTGTAGTGGGAGAACAGGTAACTCTGCTGACCTGAATAAGCAAGCAGTCATTTTAAAAGTCTGGTGATTTTTAGAAAGAGAGAAGAAAAAAAAAGCAGCAGCATTTGTGCAAGCCCCTTTTCTTCCCGGGGCCTCACTTTCCCCTCCCAACCTTTGTCTCTTGTTTCTTTATTTTACAGAGGCTGCAGGGCAGGGTTTCCCTCCCCCATGTTTGCCCAGGGCTTAGCACAATGGCTGACCTGTCAAGCCCCAAGTATCTAGAGGACACCTTGAGGACTGGCCCCTGCACACACTTCCTTGTCGCTAGACCATGTCTCAGTCTCCTCTCGTCTGCTCGGTGACTGTTGGCTTCATCTGCGCAGTGATGAATACGTGCCAGGCTCCTTGTGCCTGAAGGAGCCCTGCTCCATCACACAGATCCCTGCTGCAGCTCCACACACCCTCGCTCTCTCAAGCCCTGCCAGTGCTTTCTCCGTTCCCTGTTAGGTGCCCCAACACAGCGCAGTCTCATCTTCTGAGAAAGAAGAAATGCAGGTAGTTTGCAGTGGCAGCATATGTGCTTCAGAAATGTTTTAACACACACACACACAATTTAGCGCTCATTTAATCAAACAGGAGTTTTCATATTAGGTGAAGAGAGCTGGACCAAGTCAGAGTCAAATATGTTCCCTTCCATCTCTTTACGTGTGCCCATCCATCAGAAAAACCAGTAGGGCCCATGCAGTACTACACTCTGCATTTACATAGTTGGCGTGTGAAAGTGTGAGGTATTTCTGTCCTCAGAGGACAGACAGCCCAGAAAAAATGGGCATCAACGAAGCCTAGGTTCAGCCCATATGCAAATCCAGAGACAGACACAGCTTGGAGTGCAAACTGTGCCACGTCCTGGAATAACAGAAATACTGTTCCCTTTGGCAGCTAAGTAAAAACACCAAGACACTTTTGGGGGAAAAAAGAAAAACCACACACACAAAGGTAACCCCACTGATGCCAGATTCCACTGCTGGCTCGAATGGTCTGAGGGACAGTTTGCATGCTCAGCACAAATCCTACCAAGAGGGCATACTTAAGTCTCAAAGCCAATTCAACACAAGTAAGCAAGCTAACCTCAGCTGCACTCAAAACTGACAGATTTATTTTTTTTTTAAGGATAAGAAGAGATGGGTCAAGCAAATGTGCAGAGTTAGAGGGCCCTGGAATAGTAAAATGAGGTGATGCATAATTTGGCAGGATTTTAAACATCTCTTTATAACTTGAGCAGAAAAACATATTTTTAAGCTTCACTCTAAATAAGCAGATCAGGCTCTATTTTGAGCAAGAAAAGTGAGATTCAAACTAGAAATCATGCTATAGCAAAAGAGCCTTCTTAAGCCCTTGTTTTAGACTCTGTTTCTATTTTGTGGGAGTGAAGAGAAGGGACATCAATTAGGAGGTAAAGCCTTGACCTTCCCTCCAAGCTGTAAGCTGCCAGAAAGCACTCTGGGGGCTCTGGAGTTAAGTCACTTTATGTGTTTTTTCGTCACCCCATTACAGTGTTGCTTATTATCCCCATAACACTCCTATTTTGTAGTTGCTACAACAATTTGCAGCATTACTTACACTGTTATACACATGCAGAGATCAAGAGACAGACTTCTTTCTTTTCCAGGATTTAATAATCTTATGCCTCAAGTAGGAAAATTATGCTCAGTCCTGCTGGTTGCTTGCACGAGTAGGCTAGTTAGATGCTCTAATCCGATCTAATTCTGATGCAATATCATCCTCAGGCATGGATTCAGCTCACAACCTACCCGTTACAGAACGGGAACAAGCCTACAAGATGAACCAGTAACAGTAAATAAAAAGCCAGCGCACTCAAGGCTGCGTTGTACTCCCCCTTCAGTGCATGGAAGCAATTTTGAGGGAGTTTGCAACTTAATGCGGAGAGAGACTGAGCAAATAGGCAAAAATTCAAATAGGGGTTTAGGAGTCACGTGCTTTCTGATTAACAGGCAAGGAGAGTCAGTCCTGTCCTTTGCTTTTAACACATAACCTTGAGGACATGCATCACTCCTTCTGACTACCCTTGAACACGTTTGTCACCAAAGCTGGAGAGCTCCTCAGGAGTACAGCAGCTCTGCCAAGTCCTCCAGAAAGGGCTGTAAACACCAAGCACATCTGATCCCTCAAACTAGTCCAGAATGGCTCCCATTTGGACACTAGTAAAACCTGAAATAATTATTTTAATCCTGTTTTGGGGAGGGGAAACTAATGGCTGTGCATGTGTCCTCTAGTTTTTAATCAGGGTGAACCAAAGAAACACTCAAATCACATTTCTGCTTGCTCTGTCCAATTACCAAGTACCTGCTGTTCCCCATCACGTGCCTAACAAACTGAAGCGCTAGGGCCAGGTCCCCCCAGGGTGTCAGTCACCCTGACCGCAACAGGTACACAGGAGCTATCAGCTTATCACAGCTGAAAATTTAGCAGTTCCACATCAATCTTTTCCTTCAAGACTTCATTTTCCAGTGGGCCTGTCCCTTCTTTTGCCCTCATTTACACAGAACATCACTGCTGCAAAAGCTACAAACATACCATAATATCCATAGTCTTAACATCTGACCCACAGCAACATGCTTGCAATCATCTTAATGCTTATCTGATAAACTAATGCTTTATGGAAGCAATTATGTTCCATCTATATTAGAGTACGTTAACATAAGACAAAGGGCTAGAGCACTCCATCCCCCTCCTCCCTCAAAAAGTCATTCAAAATATAAAAAGAAACTGGATATTAGCGGGCTCAGCAGGAGGAACCACTTGACATTCCTCAGTCAGAGGAGGCAGAAAGGGAGATTATTGTAAACTGGAGTGGACAATCATGGAGTCGGTTCTCATTGCAGTACAATCTGTTGTCTCCATGCAATAACCTGCATTCGAAACGCTCTAGCCCGAGGATACCCACTGTTCATAAATCAGCGGTATGGTTGTGGGGACAACCTACAGGGCCAGGCTTTCTCAAAGATTTATAACCTCCCCACTGTCAAATGGTCTGTGAGTAGGCACAGCTAAGTAAGTACAATACCGCGTTGTTTCCTTCTGTGCTGGAAAACCCCGTGAACCTCACACCAGTATACGTTCTTCCGTGTCCTGACTTCAGAGGAAGCGTACAAAACTCCCATTGATCAACAGGCAGAGCTGTTAGGTCAAAACTAATGCTGCTCTTGTTTGTGCCAATCTTCTCCACTCTGCTGGTTTTATTTTGTTTATCTCCTGCACCTGGGTTAATTGCTGCAATTGAGTGATTCGGATGGTGCGATGGGATGTAAATGAAGTTGGAAAAAAGGAAGGGGAAAGACCTGGGTGGGCTGCAGAGGCATTAGGAAAAGCAAGACCAGCTGCATCCTGCAGAAACCCAGGTCAGCTGAAAAGTATAATATGCACTTTAAAAAGTTAATGGTGCAAATTCAATAGCAGGGTTCAGATTGTTGGTGTTTTTTGCTGACTGCTGCAGGGAGTCCCAGCAGCATCCTGGACATGCAGCACACCCCCCACGCTCAGGGTACTTGTGGACTGGAGTTTGTCCTGTCCACCCCACTGGTCCCTCTTGCGGCACAAGCCTCAGGTCATTCTGTACTCCGAGATTGGGAATGATAAGATCAGCTGACAGAGCTCCAACTTAGGCATTTATTATCAAGCATGAGCAATGTTAACAGTTGCCCAACTTTCTCATCAGAATTAATATGCAAGCACTCCCCCAGTGCTGCTCAGACTAGCAAGAGGTCTGCTCTAGAAAGCTCATCTAATGGAGGCGGGGCCTTTTACTGTCTTCATCCTTCTTTGAGAGGCTCTAGGAACAGCAAGCAATAGCTAGGTTAAGCACATGGATGGGTCTAGATTGCACCATTGAGGCCAGTGGCCTTTATTTCTAGGTCTAAGAAACAAAAGTCAGCTTTCCCTGTTACCTTAGCCCACTGTTTTTCCCTCCTCCTGCAAACCTGGCAACGTGAATCAAGAAACTGTTTTTTCTCCCAGCATAACTGAGTCTCGGTGCAAAAGAAATTTCTTAGCTCTGCTGGTAGAGAAGCATTTTGAAAGATGTAAGTTTTTTTGAAGCCTCTCACTCCCAAGAGACAGTCTCCACCTGTCAAAGAGGGGTTACAAAGTAGAACAGGACCTAAAAGGGTCTTTCACTACCACAGATGTTAGCACCTTTCAATGACAAACCTGCTGTTTGAGCTCTTCTCTGAATAAAAGCCTCATTGCCCAGAGTCCATTTCTTGCTCCTTTAGGATGATTTCCCACAATATTCTGTGCCAATCTGCGCTTACCATGAAAAGCCACTGACAGCCAGTCCGTGCTCACATCAGAGCTCCACCTACTCCTACCAAAACTGCCAAGTAAACAGCATTATCACTTCTGGAAATTAAGCTGGCCTTAGGTGACACCTTCCATATCACACAGTCCTCTAGCCACTGGACCTCACGTTTAGCAATTGCTTGGAGTGCAATAGTTGCTACCGTAGAAATAAATTATTTTCCTCACTTCACATTTGAAATAGCGCCCACAGCTACGCTCTAGCATTGGCACCAATACAGCCCTTACCCTACAATTAGTTCCAAACAACCACTTCAGAAAGGCAAAAAAGCAACACACACTTTAGAAACGTCAATTGGTCCTCATCCCAAACATGGAGACACCTAAACCAGACCTTCACCCATCATAAGGGCTTTGGGGGGAGACACCTTTTCTATTAAACCCTCTTCTCAATTAGCACAATTGAATGAAACTCATGGCACTATTGGGGGTTGTAGCTTCAAAGATTTGAAGGATGCTTCAAGCATGTTAAGGATGAAGTTGAAAATGTCACCTTAAGCTTAACTTTTAAGCTTTCCTTAATAAAAAAACATTTTAAGATTAATATTTTTAAAACAATCAAAAAGAGAAACTTTTGCTAATGGTTAAAATACATTGTAGTTAAAAATCTCTTTTTAAATATAATGGCTCACATTTCCAGGCTTGGTTTTTTGAGAAATCCACACACATAGAGCCCTGGCATCGTTGTGTGCTAACTCTTGCTTTCATGTCAGGTTAACATAGTCTCCTCTTTTCAATTAGCACTTACAATAAGATGTGGACAGATGCCCAGAAAGACCTCGACATCCAGCTCCGGAGAGAAAGAGAAGAGTTCCTCCAGCCAGAGAAGGACCGCGTGAAAGTATTCAAGATGTTAGCCGCTTCCTACATCAAATACATGCAAATCTTCCGTAACTTGGAGACGGCCCATGACCAACTCGTTCACTGGCAGAAACGGACAGTGATTCGGCAAGTGCTAGATGGTGTTATTGGCCGAATCCTGGAGATAAAAAAAGAGATGGTGGAGTTGGAGAACTCGGAGTTTCATTACATTGATAATATCCTGGAAGATGTAAAGCTTCTCCCGGTAGGTCTACCCCTATTATGAGCAAATTCATAGGAACTTTGCCTATCCTGTATTTTAACAACAGTGACGTTTACTTGCAGTCTGTGAAGTTCCACTAAGTGATTTAGCTTCCTGCATGTTCACTAGTGTACTGGGTGATCGGTAATTATGGCATTTTTATTAAAGATCAGAGTATATTTGATTTATGATGAGCATTATATATTGGAGCAAGATTTAAAAGCTGATCTGCTTGATCAGTATGTTGCATTTTTACTTCTCCATAGCAGCACAGGCTCTGTGGATCTTCCACCTGCACATGTCCTAACATGAAGTCATATTAACTTAGACAGCTTCACTGTTTGTGGCAGCAGCTTGACTCTGATTTTAATGTGGGATTAGATAGAAGATGGTCAACTGATAACCAAGGTACAGTCCACTTCAGTCTGCCCTTTGCATCACTGTGAATCAGCCTGGCCTCAGGCCTCTTCCAGAGATTACAGGTAATGCTAAAAGTTGTATGGTCTGGTCTACTAGTTCGTAGTACAACGAACTACTAAAATGACAAATCTGAGACAAGTCTCTTATTGTAAAGGAGGCAGGAGCTGGGAGCGTATTCAACGTCCAGGGTTCAGGATTGCCTAATGTAAAAGCAGCCCCCTGACAGACAGCCCACTAAACCAGATGAATACAACAATAAGGCAAAACCTTAAAGCTGTGCTCTAAAAGCAGTATGAAAAATTAGCTGCAAAAAGCTCGTTACTTCTCTCGCAGGCAGCTCCACCTATTGTCAAATTCAGGTACCGCTGCTAACAGCTTTTGGCAAGAAAGAGTTGGAGCTTAAGTTATTGCTTTTTTCAGGATCCTAGTTATAACGTGAGATAAATTGCCTAATATCAGTATAGCATTATTTTGATTTGCAAACATGTTTCTGTTTGCAATTGCACGTGTATTTCACTCCACAAATTTAGGATGGTAATTGCCATGAATTTTCACCAGCTCTTTACCTTCTACGTTAGTCATAGCAGAGAACTATTTTAAACTATGAGAAGGCACACTGGAGAGCATAAACACAGTTCTGGGGAAACTGATCCTTCAAATCATATTTTGAAATCATTAAGCACTACTGTTTTCATGACTTGTAAATCCACCTGCAGAAAAAAGTTGGCAAGTCTGAAAAGTCATGCTTAACATCTATTAAAAAACAAGCATAAATTCAAATTCCTGCACCACACCTTAATTTTAAGAAGGCATGACATACCTACCTAACTAAAAAAAAAAAAAAAAGCACTGAAGAGATTTCAGGCTTTTTCAGAGAAAACATTATTTGCCATAGTAGATAGGAATACAGACTTATGGGTTTTTTTATAAACTAATCACATATTCTTTTTTTTGTGTCTTCCAACACAAAATTGCTGGCCAGTACTTGACAAATAACTGCTGTTTCTTAAAGAATCTGCCCAGAAAGGGTATCTCTCGTCTTTCCTTTCACTATACTATCATGGGCTAAAATCCAGCATGGTTGTAGTCAGAGAACACAACAGAGTAGTCTTGTTTTATATCTTATGCAATGATATTGCATACTTTTTACTATGTCACTGTAAGGCCAAGTTTCATCTTTCTTTAGTTCTGTGCCTCATGTTTTTGTACGGTTGCCTTCCAACACTCAGTCACTCCATTTCCTGGGGTAATTGTAAAGGTATTTGGATACACAAATCCCATGCGGAGCTGGGAGTGGCTAAAAGGCTGCAACTGTGACTTGAGGATAAACATCACAAACTTAACTTTTCAATGCTGGGCCCAAAAAGAGATTATGAAGAGAAGTAGTCTCCCTACTCCCCACCCCTTCCAGCCTCAGTATTACGGCTTTGATCTCATTTTTACAGTCAGTAAAAGTCACGGTCCAGAATCTCTTGCAATTAAAGCCCAGGTTAGGCATCAGAGATTCTCATCACTCCTACACTGACTGACCCGCACTGCTACCTGACAGCGTAAAAGCCCTCTCATCCTATGTGAGGGTGTCCAGACAAACCACTTGATTTCTTATACCTAAAGACAGCCAGATTTGCGATCCATCCTAGAGTGATTTGCACTCTTGAAGCATAATGTATAATCATTTCCATCACCAGTCAAGGATGTTAGAAGATGCAAACAGGGAGCTTAGCAAGACAAACATTTATAAACTTTAGCAGACAAGACCTCTGCATTGATAAAATCAATAGGGATAAACACAGTTCTACTTGGAAGCTTCCTTATGCTGCCATAATAGGGATGTCCCGGTCTGCGCGGTATGCAACTGAGGGAATTAGTAATAAAATCTTTTAAGTTTGCAGTTCACAGGGGCTGTTTTCATTGGCCACAGCCTTCCCTGCAAATTCTTGCTCTAGGAATTGGAAGGCCTTAGAGCTCACAAGCAGCACATTTACCATGCGCCTGTGTCAAGGCAGGAGCGGTGCTTGTTCTTTACAGCCAGCACTTGTCACCTCTGGTGTGGACAGATAGAGGAGAAACTGAGGCTGCAAAGGATCAAGTCAAAGGTGTCCCTGAGCATGTCAAAGCCCACCAAGTTTCCATATTAGACAGAACAGAGAGCACTGATAGTGCAGCATCAAGTCTTGTACCTGTCTTAGGCTCACTGGGCAAAAGGACCAAGTGCCCACATATTCCTGGAGACAAATTATTGTGTGACTTGACTGTGCAACTCTTCATGAGCAGCACGACAGGGTGACTGTACTGCGTGTCTCCCCCTAACCCTCTGGGTGAATCATTTGCTTGAGGAAATATTCTAGATGTTCCTGAAACATCTAGAAGACACATTCCCTACTCCCCCAAAGAAATATACTTGCTAGTAATTATCCTTGAAGAATTGTCTCCAGGCTTCAACACGATACAAAGAACAGATTATGCCACTCCGCAGCACCTTAACTTTTGGTGTGGTGTTTTTGTCTGCCTGGCTGTCTTCTTTTCATTTCTCAACAAGAGTGAAATTCTACAGGAGAAGAATCAGTAGACATGCGAATCGGTTACATCTTTTTAATGGTAGAAACATAGAAACAAGTAAAGACAGCCACTTGTAATCACCCCTGATTTTGAGAAGTGACTGAGACATCAGTCACAGACAGCGACAGTTTGTCTATAGGTAGAAATACCTGTAGATGAACAGAACTGTGCTTTGGTAGCTTGTAATTGTTAAAAAAAAAATGCAAGAGAACAGATCTATTTTTCATGTTGATTAAAAAAAAAAAAAAAAGCAGTGGGATGATCATACAACCAGAGGTATTCAATTCAGTGGAAATCATGTTTAAATTTCGGCAACGCTGCCAAATATTTTAACAATTTGATAATATAATTGAGCCGTTATAAAAAGAAAGATTTCTGGGCTGCCAGGGTTCAGAAACTGGGATGATTTATTTGTTTTTGTTGAATTAGGCCTTAAGTAATTGCAAAGTAACAGCTCAGCAGCTGTTACAGAGGTCAAATTCCCCAACACTCCAAAATATTCAACAATCTCAGTCCAATTTAATTGCTTTGTAAAGGTGTTCAATTAATAAGTAATGTGATTTTAATGCAGTTCTAAAAAGCATCTCATGACTATTTCTTCCTCTAGGAAGACATAGAAGTACCTGTCCCAAGGTATTTCATTAAAGAAAAGCTGGAAGTCCTGCAGCAGAGGGAGAAGATCCTTGATCAGATTTTGTTTAATGCTGGATTGCAAACACAGGTAAGTGTACCACATACCTACATAATAACATGCTTAACTTTTTTAGTTTATAGCCACACATGTCTGAACACGTGAGCCACTGAAGTGAAAAGTACTTTTATAGCAGTTAGGAAGTAAAAGTCTGTTTACAGATAAGGCGCAAATAGAAAGTAACATTAAATGTTCCTGTCTAACAATATCCAGTCACATCTTGAGTCTGGTTAAGACTGAAATGAATCGACTCTGCTTTATGTGTGTGAGAGTGTCAGAGAAAGGGCAGCACTTTAGCCAAGTTTAGTAGGTGCTTTATTTGTCTAGCTAACTCTCATTGCATAATTAGTCCTACTGAAATCAAGTTGGGCTTAAGTTTTACTGAACCAGGATTCCTAACTGGAACAGGCAAAACTCAGAGTTCAGGTCAGCACAACTGTTAGTATTCAGTTGTTTATAACCTCTGAACAATGACTGCAGTCTCTTCTGTACAGCTATAGAGCTGCAGCTGCTAGGAGGAGTAGAAAATTGAGTTTTGGCAGAGCAAAAGTCATTATAGAGAAGTACATGAGCGCTCCAGTGAAGACTGTTCTGAATTTGACATACTTTTGACCTTTTTGAAATGGTGCGTTGCCTACAAGCAGTCATTGCTAACCTCCCGAAATAAACAACTGTGCCTACATGTCTGGATAACTTAGATTCATAGATGTTATAGCCATAAGAGACAGTCCTGATCAGACCACTTAGTCAAACTGCTGCACTGCCCTGACCGTTGAATTCTCCACCAGTAATTGTGCTGGTGGGGGTAGTCTGCGTATTGATCCCAGAAAGCAACGGAGGGAAGATTCCCAGGGAAAGAAACAGCACCAGTCAGACAGAGGCAGGCTGCAGAGACAGAGCGCAGGGTCTCTGCTAGATTACTTTAATGGGCAGCTGCAGTCCTCTTGGCCTCCACAGTAAATCTCTGGGTAAATTCTCTGCTCTTCTAGTGGTCTGATGTTGGTCTGTGGAGATCCTCTGTTTCGGCACATTACATCTTGAAGCTTTTTTTGTTTCCCACGGTTTTGCTCTCACCCCTTTTTAGCGTGGCATCCGTTACAGATGAGAATATCTGGTGTGCAGCCAGCTCACCTGGGAGCACCAGGCTCTTGCACTTTGAACACTGGCAGGGTTCACGCCTCCCTTGCTCACCCTCCCAGGATGCCACGAAAGGCACAGGATTCAATAAACATGAATTAAATAATCTCACACAGTATGAGTCCAGTGCCCTGCGCTGCACTTCCCATTCAATCACCGCTGGGATTGCTAGAGGGTTGAAACACTTCTGCATGCATCGTAGCAAGCCATGTACACTCAGGAAATCCTAACTGCTGTGTAACAGACCACTGTATTCTTCAGTGTCCATAGCAGTGCTGTTACAAGCAGTCTAACATACATCAAAAACAGTGGAATTCATCAGAGGAATCCGCTCTGCAGATCATTTGTCCTTCTATGTAATTCTGTTATAGAAAGCCCTGCCTGAAAATGTAATATATAGTGAGCTCCACACAATATATATAGAAACATCAAACGTGAACCGTCTCCAATAGGGGGATTAACGTCAAGAAAGGACAATAATTTTGCTTTTTCATGGGGAGCATGAGGGATTAACAAGAGTTCTCAGGAGTGGGAAGGGGGAGTCCCTTTCTCCAGCTGCACTGTTCTGATATGTTTTTCCCCAAGCCTCTTCTGTTTGGGCTCAGTTGACCAGCCTGGGCTGGCTCAGAACAGCCTGTCCTTCCATTCAGCAGAAGAGATGGGTTCCCAGCAGCACATCCAGAAACCCATCCCTTCAGAAAAGTAAAAGGAAGGCATTCCATAGCCTAAGAAATTCTCCTTTTAATAGGACAAAGCCCTGTGGTTCTTTATGTCTTTTTTTCTCAAATGGATGAGGAAAGCACGATGCATAAGCCATATAGAGCCATTCCTACTTCCCACTATAGCATCAGGCTTTCCTCATCACACATCAAGTCAGGTTCACTTTCTCCTAAAGGTCCTCAGAAAAACACATCTCTCAAGATAGCAAACTCCCAAGATATTGCAAGATAGCACTAAGACAGGAGTCTCTGCTGTTTGTGACAGAGATTTTTTTTGTCTTAGAAAGTTTCTACAAGAAGTTCATTGGTTGTTTCATTTGCTGAGGTAAGCAATTAACAAAACATGTAACTAATACTTTGCTTTGTCAATTCCTTTTTGGCTTTGCTGTTGAAGAAATGTGTCAAGGCCATGACATTTGAAGAAGCCATTAAAGTGATCCAGGTTGCAGAACGGGCTCGCCAAGGCCGTCATCGAGCAGCATTCATGAAGCAAATTTACCTGGAAGAGAAGAGAGAAAGACAAACTAAACTTCAGGTCCAGATGGGTCCAAATCCAGATGATGCTGCCACTTGCATTCAGAAGGTGAAATCTCTGATTTAACAACAGTTCCAGCAGAACCGAATGACAATGTTTTGTTTAGAAGAACAGCAGTAGACAGAAATACAGCCTATAGGATGGGAAGCATTCTGAAATGATAGCTTTCAGGGTGTCTAGCAAGGTAAAATACATCATTTAAACCACTTAACAAAATGAGACCGGACCCTAGATGTGATGAGATCAATGGAAACAGTCCTGCACTGGCAATGCAGGATGACTTTATAACCTACATGTTGTTTTTCCATTCTGATTTTTATGACCTCAGTTGCTCTTTCTGGCATCCCCTTGGAATCCAGTGCATCTCAGGGAATTCGTGCCTTTTCCTGTGATCTCCAGGGAAAGATTTTTTTTTCTTGAAAAGATGAGAAAGGGAAATCGCTGCTAAATTCCAGAAAAAGTACTTGCACACGAATAATTTGGACAATTCAGCCTGATGAGAACAGCAGCTCAGTCTAAATCTTAAGTCTGAACACTTTTTGAAACCTGATAGTGTTTTGTTTAGAAGCTAGATACACCAGTGTGAAGAGATAACAAACCTCAGAATTTGTTTTTAAAAAAAAATAGCAGATGGCAACCTGTTAAAGAGCAATAGTTTCAATTGTATATTGTGCCTTTCCTTCCTCTATTTGTTTTTGCCTGTGTCTGCCACAGTAAAGGAAGCTGTAACAAGGCCCATTTATCTCATTAGAGTTTTGTTTACAATTCAGGTTTGGCGTGGATATATCCAGCGCAAGAAAACAGACAAAATGAGAGAAGAGGAAATGATATTTCTGGGGATGGTAAGTAGTGCTGCCTAGAGAATATAAAATGCCACACTCTGTTTGTTCTTCAGACTTTTGTAATTTAGCAGAAGATGAGAAATTAATTTCTAAGATTCTTCCTATTTTAAAAGGAGTCTCTAAGGAATACAGAACTAAACTGGAATGATAGATGGCACAGAAGTAGCACAATTTATCTTATGCTGCCTGCTTTTGTGCTATATATACAAAGTCCAACATATATGGCAGATGTGGAAACAGGCAGTGTAGAATTTGCCCCAGGTTCCAGGGAATTTGACCCAGGCATGACAGAGCAAAGAAATTTTATTAATCAGTTTTTAATTCATAATTCCAAGGCACTTGAGCTGCCTTATTCCTGATGTAGAATTAAAGCAGCAAAGTCGTCTTCTCCCACCCCTTTGCAAGCCAGTGTCTATGTATGTCAAGAGTAGGGAAAAGGGACATTAAAACTGCCATATTAATATATCAATATTTCCATAAGTCCATAAGGGAATAAGCAAAATATTCCTCACGTCATACTGCAAAAGTACAGGGAAATGAACAGCTGTCCACAGTCAGTTAGATTTTGTGGGATGAAAGAAAAAAAACGAAAGCACCCCTTCCAGAAGAAGGGACCTCTTCCTCTCACAATCAGAGAAGGTACATCTCCTCCACTCACCAGCATCTTCCTTCCTAGCAAGTACCTGAGAAAGAGGATAAACTCTTCGCAGTTGATATTTTCTTTGGCCACCACCAATCCTTTGGGTGCCTTCATTAGGCACTAATGGGTGTCAAGCCTCATAACTCTTCAACTCCAGCTACAGTAGCACAGCCCTTATACCAAGTTCTAGTAAAGCTGTTTCACAGCACCACATTACAGAAACATTAATCACTGCTCTGTTTGGTAGCTTTATTTATACCTCCATGTTCTAAAGTTCTTAAATGATTAATTTATAAACTAATAATTTAATTTTGAATTAAAACATGCTTTCTGCTTCTCCCAGACAATTTGGATTATTTTCTTACCCAGCAAGGGAATTGTCCTTAGCTATGTTATAGGTTTATGAAAACTAATTGTGCCTATAGCATACACCTAACAAACATGTATAATCAGTTAAGAATGACCTCAAAATCTTATCTTTAGGAAGTAACATGTACATTTACCAAAGTTTTGCCGTGTTAAATACAGATAACACCTTATGGATTATTGTCTTTAATATCTGCTGGTCATTAACAGTACATGTAGCCAGCATAGCTAAACAGAGCTTTGGGTGCCGATTCTGCCTCTGTTTAAGACAAAGAAAAGTCCCAGGGATTTTAACTAGGGCAGACCTAAAATGGTGAATATTTGGGATGTACTGAAAATGAATTAGGAGTTATACCTTTTGCAAAACAAGGGATCATTTCCTGTCAAATCTATCTGCTGGTCATTAACAGTACATGTAGCCAGCATAGCTAAACAGAGCTTTGGGTGCCGATTCTGCCTCTGTTTAAGACAAAGAAAAGTCCCAGGGATTTTAACTAGGGCAGACCTAAAATGGTGAATATTTGGGATGTACTGAAAATGAATTAGGAGTTATACCTTTTGCAAAACAAGGGATCATTTCCTGTCAAATCCCATGACAGTTTCTGTTGAGTCTTAAAACTAGAGTCTTAGGAAGGAAATCTAAGTCTGGTATCAGTTATTGGAGGATTCACAGCCAAGCACT
>NW_008824414.1:2766509-2766717 GCF_000699105.1 Pygoscelis adeliae | reverse complement strand
GGCCGATGGTAGGAGTAACTGATAACTAGGATGTAAATAGCCTAGTTTATGGGGAGGAAATCTATATGATCACAGGGATGAAGGGAATTAAAACCAAACACGTGTGTATTTGTTTCCTGACCTCCATTTAAGAGCAAGAGAATTGATGTTTGCAACTCTGCGCTCAGACTCATTACTCTTTATCAAGTATATAATCAATGGGTGTAGG
>NW_008824414.1:2753930-2766458 GCF_000699105.1 Pygoscelis adeliae | reverse complement strand
ATACCTCTAAATAAAAAAACCCTGTTCATCTTTCCAGTGTTTTTATATTCCCCATTTGTGTTTCCCTTTTACTTTTCATACTGCATTCCCTTCCACGGTCTCCAAAGGAAGTGAGTGGCAAGCAGGCATTGGTTCACACTGATAGATAGGCAGTGAGCTCCAAAGGTCAAGTCCCTTTGATGTATGATCATGTCAGCCCTCTAAAAAATGACCACAGATCTTCATGTGTAAATATGTTGAATTTGCTTTTCTAATGCTGCACGACTTAGATAAATTAGAAGACCTAGCCATCCATTACTCCAAGTTCATCCCAAAGGAGACTTGACTTTTACTGCAATAAATATAACTTCTCTTATAATTGGAGCTGTTTTTAAAATTCTATGTTATTTTCATATAAAGACTGCTTTGCAAAAAGAGCTGGTCCATTTGAAGTTCTGAATAATGATTTTTTTTTTTAAAAAATTCAGTTGTGTTGGCCAAAAAAGTATGGAAATACATGCAAAGACCAGGAATTGTCCAGTCTTTTACTTAATTCAGTATTGTTTTCTTTACTGTCTACTTACTTCAGAAAAATTTATGTATCTCTTCTGGAATTTGATTCTGTTTCATCTTTTGTTTGATGACAGAGTAGAAGCCTATGTTCTAGAGATTTTTCTTGGCTCAAAAGTAAAGGCTCATTATTATTATTATTTATTAAAGCTTAATTGCAGAAACAGCATGATTCCCTCAGCACATGTTTTTCTAAATCTCTGATAAATCACAACTTGCAATACCGGTTTAATTTGTAAAGAGAAGCAAGCCTCACTAAGAGCACATATATCTTGATAACTGTATCCTGACCTGTTTCCTGATCTTCCTCACATTGCTGCCACAGGGCTGTTTACTGCCAGCTCCAGCATGACCACCATAACCAACGTTCCAGGCATAGGTCTGTGTTTAAGCCACACCGACCACACTGATGTTGCAAAAAAATACATTAAAACATCTTGAAAACATGCATGTGCTGTCCAAACAAACCTGTATTTTCTTGCACTGACTATTTTACCATTGCAGCCCAATTATAATGTACCATTTTTCCAGTTTTTAAACTAGTTCGTAATTCTACTTGTCTGTTTCTGGCATCAGTTCCCTGTCATTAAACACCACAGTTAGAGGTTGCTGTGATTGTTTCATTTTGCTGCGGTGCAAACTAGCTATCAGCCTAGTGTAACTGAATGTGTGAACTGGTTTTTGGCAACTGCTTTGTCTCAGGGTGGTGCAAAACAGTCCAAGCCTAATAATGGATCCACACTCAGCACTCTCGCTAACAGACTCTCCTAACAGGGTAGACCCTGCAGGAAGTAATACTTACAATCTCAGAACACAGGCTACTAGAAAGAGGAAAAGCTGGTTTTAACATAAAATGTTAGGATAAACAGTTTACAATCAGACTGATTTATGGAAGAGTAGGAGGAGCCTAGGAACAAGGAATACAAAAAGACAAGACAAAATCCATCCCAATTTAGGGGCTCAGCCTACTGTTGCAACTTCGAGGCAGGAGTGCTCCCAAGGCCTGGACATCCCCTTGCTCATGTTTTCACTTAATGAGCACAAGTAAAAAATCCCATTGGAGCCAAGTGCACTACATGCTTAAACAATTTACAGGACTGAGCCCTGCCTGCTTTGGGCATGCATACATGTAAACACCGTCTTATCTCACAGATACATCTATTGGTTTATAGCTACACAGCTCTCATTGCTCTATTCCGTAATTTCAGCCCTCACCAAAGAGTTAGTGGCACAATACATGCCGATCTATGATTTTCTCACATAGTATTTCCACTGTTCTTCCTTCTTCTATATCCTTTTCACATGAAAGGATCTATGTGGTCTTAAATAAAAACACTGTTCTCTCCTTCTTACCTCTTTTAAACATACTCTAATTTAGGCACGTTGTCTTGGATAATGCTTTTATTTATATCTGAGAAAACAGTCTGCCAAACATTCCGTGTTCTTTGAATTCCTGATAAATATAATTCACTTCATCCAGTCAGAAAAAAAATTAGCATTTCCCAGAATAGCCTTCTGTGTAAACATTAGACTACGACTAAATAAATATTATATTGGATTTAACAAATTGCAAACTCCATAAGTAAGTGAAGTTTAAAATATTTCTTCAGCTCTTCAAAGTGGGCAGTTACAGTAGTGGTATACACCAGGCCTGTTTTTAGCAAGCATAAGATTAAAGTTACTTTTGTTTTACTTGCAGCCTAGATGACATTTAGATGTCCGCACAAAGTTATACATTATTTCACCAGGCATACGTATACATCTAAACAGTGATAATTAATCTGTCCTGTTTTCAATAAAAATTTTAAACCTGCTTATTTTTGAAATAGAAAGATGCTGGGAAGCAAGAAGCCCACTTAATTTGGCTTTCATTGGCTGGAGTCACACTAACAATGAAATCACTGCCTTTCAGAGTCCAAAACATACTTGCCATTTTTGGTAGAATTTTGACAGCATGCCCAGGTATAATATCGGAAATAAACCTAACCAAAACTATATAAACTTATATGGTCATGAATATAAATGTTTTCTTCACTTGAAATTTTATTTCGTCTTATTAAAGTGTTGCATGTCAATATTTTTTTTATATATAACACATAAATCTGTAAAACAGCCATTTTCAATATTTTTCTAACAAGGCCTCTTACTACAAATGCTTTGTTTGAATGCATATGACAATTACTTTAATTGGCAAAGCCATTGAAGTGAATCATATAGTAGGGAAGCTTTAATGAATGCAATATATTTTGCTTAGTTGTTCCTTTTTTGTGCCTAATTTAGGAATTCAGCCATATAATTGATGTGGCTATCACCATTTGTGTACCATGGAACCTATGAATACAATCTTCATAAGACAAGAGATGTCATTAAAATACATTCTTCCTGCAGCCAGACAAAATACATTGAGGAAATGAGAAAGCAAGGACGTGGCCAACTCCGATATCAAACTTTTAAAAGAGAACTTGGATCACCATTTAAAATTCAGTAGAACAGTCATGAGTAAAGAACAGGACCTCAGTTGCTGAGGTGGTAAATTCCTTTAGTCTGCTAATAAGGAGTTACTTGACCGTGTAGTCCAAATGTAAGAAAATCTCACTTTCACTACTGGTGAAGATAAATTACCATTAAAAATACTTACTTTCCTTAGGAAATAAAGCCCTTCAGAGAAGCAAGCTATCCTACTTCTGAAAATGAGCAATCTACAGCAAAATGCTACACAACTACTACATCTTTCAAAAGATTATAATTATGGACAATACTGTCTGTAGCAGAACATTTACTGAAGAAGTCCCATAAAACCATTCAGTGTGTGTTTCAGCTGTGCTGTTTCAGGTCAAAGAAAAGAAGTTGTCCTAAATTAACTACCCAGTAATAAAAACTGCAGTAAATCTACCTTTCAGGCATACTATGAATGTTAGCCTTAAAACGTGAAGTAAAATGAAATGTATTTATTTCATTGAAATGAAGGCTATCTTTCCTTGTAAGTGTAGTCGTAATGGAACAATTGAAGAGCAGTTAGTTCCACAGCATGGGGCCTCCTATATGTAGAACTGTAGCCTTAAGCATGTTCAGCCAGCCTGCACACCTCTAAGTGTTTTATAATGAACAATAAAGCAGTCTGTGTTGGAAAGAGCTGTTGAGCTGACTAAGCAGAAAGGCAGGCTTTTCAAGCTAGGAAAAAGTGATCTATGCAATTGAGTTCTGAAGTCGTAAAGGGAAAACGTACAGAGCCTTTCATCACCTTGGCTTACCTGGGAGTGCAGGGAACTTCTTCCTTCCTTCTGCTGGTGGGTCTTCCACTTTCATAAAACCTAAATTTACTTTGGGGAGGATAGGCAGAGAAGGAGCTAAGAACAGAAGAATCAAACAGAGGTCTCATCAGCATACTTGTGACTGATGAGTTGGAATAAAATTCTCTTTTAGACAAATGTCCATTTTGCCTTATTAATTTAAACAAGGATTTTAAAGACAAAGCCCATCAAACATTAGATAAGCATTTTAAGTTAATGGACCATGTAGTCCTATTTTCCCACAAAATCAGGAATCTTCATATTATGTCCTATTTTTACAGCAACATCAATTATTAATATGTATACTTTTGCTGACAGAGGACCACACTAAAAATGTGAGTTTCGTTATCCAGTTCTGGGTCATTAACTGTGAAAAGCTTGTAAATATAATGGTTTATTCACATGGGAAGCCTTCATTAAGATGCATTATTCTACAACTGATGTGGCAGCATTGCATTATCAAGTTCACTGTCTCCATCTAATATTTGTAATTTGTTTCTAAATGAGTTGCTGTTTGTAGGGCAAGTTAACAAATTTGAATTTCACATGGCCAAAGAAATTTCTTAAAGATGGGAAAATGCTTCTTCCCCCAAGGAAAAGCTATTTATTAGTGTCTTACTGTAGAATGCCTCCCTTTGATTCAAAAGCAGGAACATTAGAGATGCCGAGAGAAGTGATGTTAGAAATAAATTGGCTTTTGTCTTCCTTAAAGTGCACATTAAGTATAGAGGGCTATAAAAGCAGCACTCATCATATTGTCTCAGTATAACTGTTTAGAGCTCCAGAACAAGAATGTGGGCACATGGAGAGCTGATCTACGATACTAGAAGGCACAGGTCAAAGACTGGCCAGCAGGAAGGCATTCCTCGGCTGGAGCTGTTTGAAACCATCCTCTCACACTGACCATCTGTCTTGGCACTCTTTCTGCCATTTCAGTACCTATTTTCTCTTGCATCCTCAGATGGCCAAACCTTTTTCAGGCATACTTTCTTCTGAAGTCACTCCTTGAAAAGAGAACACAAACTCCACCAGGGCTGTCATATAGACTCTGTCTCTGAAGACCCAAGACTGCCTCCACACTCAACTTTTATCTAGTTCACCTTCTCACTTTCTACCTATGCTCTACCAACCAATTCCTTTTCTTGATCGTTCACACTCTTTAGTACACTTAGATCAGTTCTTATAGGCCAAGGAAGCGGTTTTTAAGATAGTCTCCATTTCACTTGTTAGCCCACGTACACATAAGCTCTTTTGATATTTCCTCATTGTTTCCTCATGTTTTCCTCAAGTCCAGTTCATTTTTTATTGATGTAACTGTATTGATGTCAAAGTAATAGAATGGAAAGTCAGGCCAGTTGTACGTTCACCTGTAATGTTTTACTTAAAAATGTTTTACTTAAAAGTCAAATAACCTTGGCATGATTTCCTCACTGCTGTTCAGCGCTTGCCTCCTCCCCCAGAACAGAAGCCAGCCTTCAGCTCCTGACATGCATCGGCCTCCTGGTCTTCACTCAAACAGGGTGCGCTGCGTGTGTTCCGCATTAGACGGCCACAAATCCTTCAGGACTCATTTATCACAGCCAGCTCTGCTCTTCATTTCATACTCTCCCTTGCACATCTGAGCTGGAGCATGTTATTGCCAAAGCTTTTGCACTACAGGAGGAGCCCTGGTTTGGCAACTGTCTGTCCACCGCTAGGCTAACTTCAAAGGATGTCATTTGTTATTAACGTATCTCCCTGCTACTCATCGCAACAGCTTGCCTGGCAGCGCCAACTCCCGCTCAGATCGAGCGTCTTTTTGTACCTGCCATGTCATCCTATCTTCTTGGCTCCTCTCCAACGCCTACCCTCCTCCCCAGCTTATCTGGCCATCTA
The DNA here is from genome assembly GCF_000699105.1 of Pygoscelis adeliae. NCBI lineage: Eukaryota > Metazoa > Chordata > Aves > Sphenisciformes > Spheniscidae > Pygoscelis > Pygoscelis adeliae. The sequence goes on along the minus strand of NW_008824414.1, from coordinate 2,760,744 downwards.
GGTCTGAGCCAGCTCCACTTTCCCAGCGATGGAAGCAATTAAGCAACAGCACATTTCACATCAGCAATGGCCTTTTCCTCTATGTAAATAAACCCTTTTCCACGTACCTTAATTTAGAAAATATTAATAAAAAGAAATCGATAGGATTGGAAAAAAGACAGTCAAATGAGCATATAGTCTTACCAGCTTTCCCTTTCTCTTTCATTCTTTTCTTTAGTGGGTTACTGAAGGTGGGTAGCTGGACTCTTGTTGGTAGAAGCGGTTCCTGTTTCTTTTCTTTTCTTGTAGTAAAACAGTCTTTGGAAAAGAAAATGAAAAAAACATGAAGGACAAATACAACAGAGCTTCTTTTCATAAGCTGTTCTACAAGGTTATGTCTGTACTTCAGCCTTAGGGCTTTGAGTGCAGCTCATAAACTAGTATCAGCGGGTAGATTGATAACTGTATGGTGGCTCAGACAGGTAGCTGCACAAATATTTACTCAGGACTTGGCTGGGTTTTGCAGACCAGACCATGTTCTGCAGCCCTGTTGCTATCAGCATCTGAGCCAGCTGGTTTAGAGCTACCTGCATGGTGTCCACATCAGCTTCATGACTCAAATGTAGGTATGGTCTGTATTAATGCACTTAGAGATAAGAATCTCCTACTTCTGGTCTTGCTCATGTGGGCACGTTCTTGCCAGTTCAAACAGTTCTTACCTTGTCTGGCTTTGGTACATGATGAAAGGTATGCTGATAGTAAATTCGCAGTGACAAGTAGCTGGTCACCAAAGGCTCCCTCGGAACTCGATGGAGAGCAGTTCAGAGGAGGAGCTGAACAGAGGAAAGGTTCAGAGATAGTGAAGAGGAGCTCTCCTATCTGTGCTGCTGCACAGGCCATCCTGCTCTCCACGTTGTTCTGGTCCCATGCTCACCCACCACTTCCCTTGCTATGGCTCTGGCCCTCAGCTGCCTCCTTGGCTGGCTGATTGACCTTGTTATACTGGGAGACAATTAACCTGATGAGGTGGGAGGGGGAGAAAAGATAAAAGGGATTATTTTCCACTTCTTGGAGAGCTGAACTGGTTCACCACATGGTGAGGTGAGTGCCAGAGCCTGTACAGGAGAAGGGAGTGGTGGAGGGGGAACTGCCCCATCCCAGCACCAATAAGCTGTTCATCTGGTGAGTTCTCTCACAACATTTCACACTTAAACATTCAGCTGCATCCTGTAGAGGAGCCTGTCTTCCTGCATCAGCTGCAGATCAGCCTCACTAAAGCTGGAGATATCCTTGTGCCCCTCGCACCGCAGTTGCCTAGGCTTGAATATGGGTTCTGTCACTTCCCAAAGGAGACGGGAGGGGAGGCCTTCTGCCCACCCAGTAGGACATCTTCAGCATTCACAACTACCTTTGCTCATGGAAATACTTGTTCAGTCCCTTTCTTGTGCTCCCAAATTTATTTCCCTTATCCCTTTTCACATATCTTCAGCAGGTTTTCACTGGAAAACGTATTTCTAAATTAAACAGCCCTTCCCCAGCTTCCCCTGGTGAGCATCTAGTTAGGAAATCTAGTAGGTCTTCTGTGTGTAACACAGTGTCTGTTCAGACTGTGCTATGGCATATACAAAGACATGGAAGAGTTGTGTTGGCTCTAGCTGGCCCATCTTTTCAGTAGCAGCCTTGCAACCAATACCTCTAGGCAGTAGTACTCTGATGGGAACTTCTCAGAAAAACAGTCCCTTGAGCATTACTGTAGTGAAGCAAAAGTTGAGTGGGAAATTGCCTGAGGGAAATGGATCTTGTTTCTAGATCTCAATCTGGGAAGCAAGCCTCATGGGTCCTCCTCTGGTTTCCAAATGAGCCCTGAGAAAGCATCATCATATCTGGCTATTCTGAGGTTCATTTAATATTAGTAAGGCAGACAACGGTGAAATCCAGGTGAAATACAAATAAATAGTGTTAATATTAGCTGTGCCATACTTAAAAATAGGTCCTGGTGAAGGTGAAGATTGGAAACACTTGACTTCTATTGGAAGTGAAACATGAGTGAAGGTATCATCTCAGGGTGAAAGGCAACGTTTTGGGTCATATATTCAGGAAGAGAGCATGTGCAGCCACCTTTCAAAAGCATGCTGCTCTTGTTTCCTCCTAAGTATTTTCTCACTGGTGGCCTTGACCAATTCCTTTTGCATAGTGCAAGTCACACATTGCAGATGCAGGGAAGGCAGTAAATTGCTTTCCTAAACAGGGCCTCTGCGCTTACTTTGGATAGTGTGCAGTCCCGCTGTGTACTTTCTGAAACCAAATTTGCTTGGCACTTGTTAGTGATTTTTGGAACCTGGTCGAAGCATGGAAAAACACCAAATAACAGATCTTAAATATAAGCTGTCCAAACCTTTGATAGAAGCTTTTTTGTCTTTGCGGGAGACCTCTGGAATTAGGACTTGGAGCACACTAGAAAATACATCACCAGAGCGAGGAGAACATATTACTAAATTAGTCTGAGATGTGCTGATTTAAGGACAATTCTATACATTTTGAAGGTGGAAGGCCAGAGCAGAATAGTGTAGGGTTTTTTTCATGCAAACCAACAGTCCTAAGGCTTTTGTTCACATATGCTGCCACCTATATGTCAGAGTCACTAACTCTGAAGTGTGAAACACCATATTACAAAAACAGATTATCATATTTTCTCCTCTTTTTCCATTCTTAAATTTGACATGCACTGTCAGACAATATGATTAATACTTCCCCAAGTATGTGGGGAAAATATTTTGTTCTAGAATTGCAAAAAAACCAAAGCTAATTTACAAGTTAATTTTTAAAATATACTTTTCTCTACACTTACAAGGTAGTAATAGCTTGTAAAACACTGGGAACATCTTAACTTTATCAACCATTGCAAACTAAAAATGCAAAGTTACAGACCACCCACACAGATGGTATTTTTTTATGCTTCTGTATTTGCATACCAGAAAGACTTTCATTTTTCTCTCTCAAAGTACACATGTAAAATCAATCACAAAGCAGAAATTATTGTAAGACTTTAAACTGGCTTAGAAGTCCTTCTTGCCAAGGTTATCAAATCATGGGAAACTTGGGGAGCTATGATTTTTATTATAGTGTTTGGGGGTTTGTTTATTCTTTTGCTGTTGTTGTTGTTCCTCAAGGGAAGTTAATTTCCTATAGGAGTATGACCAGCTGCAACAAAATACCAGGAAACCACTGACCAAGTAGTGCATACGAAAATTTAAGTGAACAAATTAAAAACAATACTGGCTAATTAAAAAGTACCAATGGGAAGTCCAAACATTTGAAAATTCAATTAAAAAAATCTCTGGCACCCTTCTGACATGGATAAAGTTGGCATTTGCAGAACAGCAGCTTTCTCACCTGTCTCACTGAGATCCCAGGATCCCACGCTGGAAGGGTTGTTTTTGTACATTGCAATGTTGTTAATTAATGCTGAAACTCTAACAATAGACCATTGTGTGCATCCAGGCGCTTTTTATGAGCAGAGTTTTTTCCTGGCTTCCCGCAAATAAATTAAGGCTTAAGCTCGGGTTCACTGTCAACCTGGCATTCCGGTTTATATTAAGTTTCTTTTAATTCGTACCTTTTTTTTTCTCCTCTTGTCATTTTTAGAGCCTACCTCCTCACTTAAAGGCAATAAGTATTTCACAGATGCATACTGGGCAAATGAATGTCCTGCAAGGTGAGGTCCAGGAGAGGCACAAGGAAGTATTCATCAAGGACAAGCTGAGAGAAACGGAGGGGCTTGACATCAAGGAAACTCTCCAGGATCAGATTGGCCAGTGTTTCATCGAGTGCCGGTGAGCAGAGATAAACACTTGCCCCTTAATAAGTCCGTTAGCCCCAAGGAGCCTGATTTTGCAGTTCTTGCAAATTGCAAAAGCCATCTTTGGATTTTGGTGATCCCAGTTCCAGCTGCAGAACTAAGTTCCTGAACAGAAGGACTCCTAATTGAGGAAACCAGAGTAGTGCATCACTCCTTGCACAGTCCAGCAGGGATCAGAGGTGCACCTTGAAAGACTGACTGCAGAATCAGATCCACAGAGATCAAAATGGGGACACATTCAGATTGCATATTAGCTTGGGCTCCGGCTTTGTAATTATAAGAAGCCTACTTAAACTTTAGGCACACTAACTTTTTTCCCCTGTCTGAATACATACCTAAGGTTTAAGAGAGAGAACGCAGTCTTCCATGAGATAGAAGTATAATTATTTGCTATAGCAAATCACATCACGTCACTGGTACTGCAATCCAGGTGCCTGCTGCTGGTATTATCCAGCAGCCAATATGAATCTGAAGTACTTTCGTACTTGAGGCCTGACCTTCAAGACACTCCTCCAAATGTAACTTTACTTAAGTAGTGCTGCTGATCTCAGTGAAACTTCACGTCTCAGTAGAGTTAAGCACATACTTACACATTTTTAAACTGAGTGCTGACACCTATAGTTTTCACAGGAAGTTTACTTTAGCTGAAGAAGTTTTGAGACTGGCAATTTTAATATGGCAATACTGTAAAGCCTTGTACTAAGGAATATAGGCTGGTTTTATCATATAGATATTTTATTCCAGGATTTACCCCATCCAGTGGGTTAGTGAGTAAAAGTAAATTGGGAAGCAGTGCCCAAAAGTTCCAGGATTTAGCAGCAGGGTTTCAACTGCTCTGCATAAAACGGCTCTGCAAAAACACTTCCAGGGTTTTTGTGTCTTGAGCTGCTTGGTAATGTTACAAAGCTCGTATTTGTCTTGTGGACTAGTGTCATGTCCATTAATCATTCAGCGTTTTTTCAGTGTACTGGACCTGCCTTCAGCATGCAGTTTCCAGTTGGAAACACAAATGTATTATGATGAAATCCCACTCTATCTATTCCTTGACTACTTTAATCAGATTTTGGTAGCTATACGACAGTGTAGTGTTTGTTAAAAAAAAAAGCAAAAATAGCACTCTTACAGGTCTGCCACAATCTATTTCTCTTCTTTCTTGTACTTTTGCGTCTTATAGACACTCAAGACTATTTTCACCCCATCTAGCTCTCCTTTAGAAAGAACTGTTGGTTTTACAAACCTCAGTTATTACAAGGCACTTCCCCATTCCCTAAATCAACCCTGTTCCTAGGGCCAGTCTGCACACTTCTTGAGCTGCCATTTCCTGCCGCTCCCCACAACTCCCAGCATATTCTGAGGTACAGAAAGATCTTATTTCCTTTGCTTAATATTATTCATATAATAGTAATTCTCTAACATAGGTCAATCGTGTCCAATTAACTTGACTCTAGAGCTTGAGGAGAACTAACTGAAATACTGTGTGAACCATAACAATGTTTCTATAGGAGATTAGCAGAGAATAGTCAATCTCCCAGAGAATAAGGCTGAGCCATAAACCTCTTTAAAGACATTAATGAGACATTATTAAAAGTAAAATCCATTCCATGGAGACACTTAACAGCAAAGCCAACCAAGAGCCTAACCAATCCAAAGGATCATTTGGAGGAAGCCGAAGCCATCGCTTGACCAAGGGAGGTGGAGAGGAATGGCTGAATGAGCAGTTCATCAAAACCCTTACTACCTAATGTAAAAGTGACCCCAGTCTCACGTATCTATGAAATACTCTGAAGATGTCAGGTGGAGCGTAAATGCTGAGCTTTCTTATTCAGTAGCCCTTACAAGTGAAATGGGACCTTGTTGCTACATTTGTATCCCAGATGTGCCCAGGGGCCCAACTTTAGGTAAGACTTCAAGGCTATAGGCAGACACAGTCAGAATCCCAGCATATAAATACGTGATTAAACAAGTTACAAGGAGTTCTTTAGCTAACCTGTAAGTTTTCTGGTCTGATCTAGTCAGGTTAGGTAGCCTTGAATCTCATCTAGACTTGAAAATTAACAAAGATTAAAGCAGATGTTTGACTATAAGCACCACATTAACTGATCTTGGATAGCTCTATGGATATGCTTTTCCCAAGCAAGCGATTATATTAAATGGGACTAAGATATACCTACAGAGTTAATCAATGACATCACTGCTTATAGATAAGCCTTTAGTCAGACATGTTGTTCTGCTGCAGCTGAGAGACTGAGAAAACAGCTCCCCTCCAACCTTGTAGGATAACCACAGACAGAGCTGCTTCTCTACCCACCCAAAACAATCTGATATTAAAAAAATTAACCAAAAAAAGCAATTTTAAGCTAAGTCAGACCATTTTGATAGAGCACAGTTAAAGAAGTGCTGCATGTGCAGTTATGTGGTGTGCCTGAGTGCAGGGTCACCTCTGATGGCAGAGGGGCAGCGACATGCTTGGTGCTGGCAGAGCAGTGTGTTTGATCATACTCCCTGTTACTCTCTTTTGAAACTAACTGTCCGGCATCAGCTCTAAAAATCAGTAAGGCACATTTCAGCCAAGACTAGACAGATCTCATTGATAAAAGCTATTCTGGTGATTTAGCAGTGTGATAGATAAAATCCTACCCCCAGTGAAGCCAGTGAGAGAGCTGCCATCAGCTTCAGCAAAGGCTAGACCATCACCCAATATTTTAGTTCATTTGAATCTGGCTGAGTGATGCAGTGATTTACGGGACTGAGAGGGGTCAGAGTGAGCTGCCTGCCATCCTGCTCTTCACAGGAGGCCTCTATTTATTGTGACCGAAATAATTTTCCCTGCAGACATATTCACTTGCATCCAAAACAGGTAAAAAAAGATTTCTACACATGTGGAGCATGTGTGTCACACAGAGCCAAGCTTTCTGTGTGGTGCATGCCAGCGACACTGCAGAACTAGCAGGAGTTGTGTCCTGCTTCTGCCTGGCC
>NW_008824414.1:2748858-2753898 GCF_000699105.1 Pygoscelis adeliae | reverse complement strand
ATTATTACCTGCCAGGATATATTTTGGCTCTCCACTAAGCCAGTCTATGAGATCAACAGCTAGATGTAGCTTTATAAATTATTCTTTAACTAGGCTTTTTGACAGAGTTTACCATTTTCCATAGTCTATTAAATAAACAGATAGCTAAAGGGGAACAAAGATTCTTTTGAATAAATTTTGCTGTATGTACTAAAAAAATAAACCCAAACTTCAGTATTTTATCCTTCAATTGGAAAAGGATGTGATAGGAAATACAATTAGCAGGTATTGTTTTTCAGCATAGCTGCTATTAGATTACAAAAGCAATAAGCACATATTCAATTTCTCCACTTGTAAGAACTGCTATAAATATTTACCACTTTCTTCGCACAAGGGAACAGGCATAGCTTCAGTCATTTCAAGACCCAAAACAGCTTCTTATGAAGATAGGTTCTAAAAAAAGCAAAGTAAAGCAAAACCCAAAGGAATAGATTAAATGAAAGTGTTCCAGTTGCTTATAGCAATCCTACTGCAGAGAAGACAAAATATTTTTGATATAACACTGTGCATTTCACAGCCTTACCATCCATCATTCTGTTTCTGTATTGACTTCGGTGGAGCTGTTCTTATTTGGCTTGCACGTTATTCACATAAAGCTTTCTAGATTTCTATTTGGCCTTGTCCCTATGCACCATACTAGAAAAGATAGATAATATTTTTTTGAAAGCTTTTTTAAAAAAGCCTCATGCTGTATACCTACAGGCCTCCCTTTTTTTCCAAGATAGCTATATGATTCGTAGAGCAGGAATACAAGTGTTCCAAAATTAACAGTCGCTATGATTATATACATCTGAGTCTGGATTTTAATCACTTGACTCACACAGATTCCAGCCATTACATTAATAACAGAGTTTCATATTGAAATATAGCAATTGCATAGCTGCGTTCTTAGTTTCAATTTCCTGTACTATTCCAGACCAGAAACATTTTTCTCTAGTTTCACTAGGGTTTTGCAGTGCATATGCAAAAACTGTCATCGTTGTCTTCTCCGCTCTTTACTCAGTGTACATACCAACAGTTCCCAAATTACAAGTATTCCTTGGAGTCATTCTTAAAATAAATAAAAAAAGGGGTGGGGAGAAGAAGGGAGAAGGATCCCCTTATTATACAGAGAAATATAATAGTATCTTTGTCTGATAAAAGTCTTCTCTGACAGAAATCAATACAAAGGATAAGAAATCAAGATGAGGTTTTTATTACCAGAGATAGCCTCAAGAATCACAGGGGAGAGCCTAACACACAGGCTTTGCTGTAATGTATCTTATGCCCTCTAGCTGTAACAAATTATGCTGTGAATTTCTTGGAGGATTTATATGCTGCTGCTCAGTGCTCTGGGGAGCTTTTAATCAGTGCCATTGCTGACCTAATAACAGGGGATCTAAGTAATAGCAACTTTTATGTATGTTATGTGTTATTCCCACAGATTTGGGGATTGGTTTTCTGGAGGAAGGAGGAGGCGAGGGGTAAATGTGCTTTCATAATAGGTTTACACTTTACTGATTAGCTTTGAATGATCTTCTTGCTCTGCCTGCTGACTTGAGTACTGTCAGAAAAAGAATTGGCCAAGCTTCATGGTGAGTGAACGAGACTCCTCTGAAGCAGGGGGTTCCTGCGCTTTATTTATTCATTTTGAACATTCCCGACAGCCAGCCCAGGCTTTGATGCAAAGGAAAGGAGAAAGAAATAGGAAGTGATCGTGTTATATTTCCCTTTTTCACAAGACTGTTTTGTGGAGCTGAGTTTACTGCCAATATGCCTGTTCTCGGGGCTCCCTAGGTAGCAGAGGGTGGGGAAAGAGGAGGCAAGAGGAAGATGAATGGAGAGAGAGGTTTTGCACTGAAACTCCACAGAATAGGGAAAGTATTCATTTGTGTCAGGCACTGCCCGTATCGCATTTCACACTCTGTACACACTGCTTTTTATGAAGTTAATGTTAACATGCATGAAAGCTGCCAGACAATCCATCAGCAACTGAAGTCTTGCCAACAGGACAGAGACAGATGACACCTCGGCAGTGCCAAGCAGCAGCACCCTGCTACTGCCGTACTGCCTCAGCTCTGGTTCGGAGGAATTGTTGCTCTAAGTCCATCCAGACCTGTGTTGTTTTTCAGTCCCGTCTGGCTCATCATACATGCCTTGAGCCTGCCAGAAGTGCTTTTCCAGTAACCAAGGAGCATGGAATGCAGTCTCTATACAATATGGCAACAGTTCACAAAACAGCTGATAGGAAAATTGCTTAATAACCAGTTTTAGTGCCATGAACCTCTATGGCAGACAGTTCTCTTAAAAAGCAACCTCTAGTCTGGAAATCCTTGCAACACAAGCAACCAGAGACATCACCAGCGCTTTAATCGCAGTCCTCTTTCCATACAATGACCTGTTACTCTGGAAAATGCACTCCCTTCTTTCCTGCAAGGGCATTTCTCCTGTAGGAACCTACCAAAAAATGCCTTTCTGGTATCTGGTACTTTATATTCAGCACAGACAGGAGTTATTGCCCACAGGAACCATTTTTAGATGGGTGATGAACCGCTTTCTTTCACCTAATCCATATTGTCATTACTTGTTTTCCCCATCATCATTAAAGGATTGTCACACACTCACAAGCCACTTGTGACATTCCACTCAGGAGCAAAAATTACCAGCCAGAAACAGCTGTGAGCTCAACATAAAAAAAATCAGGATATTCTGCAAATGGGGATGAATAAGTGGTTGTCTGCTAATTCCAGCAGATGAGGATTAGCTGAACTAAATTAGAAAGAGGTCTGTACCTGCACCACAGTTTTCTCCTGTCCTTACATGTTCACTGAGTCGAATATATCGTCTCCTACCCTTTTGTACTTGGTGCACTGAAAGCCTACACAAACCGAATTCTTTAGGGAATAGCACAAAACAAGTAGAAGCTCCTTCTGAATCACTCTGCAGCCAGTCTGGGTTGTGTCTCTTTTCCAAGTCTTCTCATTTTCCTTGGGAGAGTGAAGACAAGCTCGGAATTGTGGAAATGAAGCTCTGAAAGAAGATGGCACAGGCTTGGGTGTCCTCCTCTGCCCGAACACTTCGTCTTACTGCAAAACTACAGTAACATTAATAAAAGAGACGTCTGTTTTCTCTATCAATAGTTTCACCTCTGTTTTCTGACAGAGCTAACAACTTCAGATTTTGCAAAGTCAGTAATCTCTGTATCATAACAATTAGTTCTGGTACAAAGTGGTCTCTGAATGCCTTCCTCCCATGCCAAAGGCCATTCTGCAGGAACAGTTTACATTTAACATCAATCTTCCTGAACATGGCTCAGCCTGCTCCCAGATGTTTCACTGTACCTCGTGTAGACAGTCAAAGCTAGCTTCAAAAATCCAACAGGAGCAACACAGCCGTGACAGCACGTAGCTCTGGCAGCAAAACCTGTCCAGGACCCTGCATAAATATTCTGGCAGCTAGACCATGCTGAGCTCCTCGCTGCAAGCAGCCATGCCGCTGAGTTAAAGTACATCTGTGGGAACTGAAATCCTGCCTTTGGGCTCCCGGGTGAGACAACCTCTAAGACTGATTAATTAACATAATTAGGAGCTGTAAACATTAATGGGTAATGTTCAAGCCTTTCCTAAAACATTCTTAAAGCTTCCACTGAGTGGTTATCTATTGACTAATTTTGGCAGACATCTTTAGGGCTAGAGGGAGCAAGCAAATGGAATACAAATGCATCACTGGCTTACCAGAGGAGTACCAGAGCAAATAGCCCACCGGGTTTCTTTGAACAGAGGGAAAATAAGTTATCATAAACAAGAGGATTGTTTGCGTATGGCGGCAGAAAGTGGAGCCCACAGTTCTGCAACCTGTTTTCCCATTGACTGGAATCAACTATCTAGCTTTGACAGCCATTTAAAAAAAGCCTTCAGTCCTTCTTTCTTGCTTATGGGAACACCGCATTGTCCTCTTAAAAAGTGTGAACCCCTCTAATTCCAAAGGAGGGACAACTGTTATTAAGTCCATCTGCAGTTAATCTACTTTATTGGGTGTCCATGGATTTATAGGAGGCAGGGGACACCTCTGGAAGCTTCTGTGCAGTGGCAGAAGTTGCCTACTTCAGTGCATGCTAAAAATTTACGAGTGTGCTGACATTAATGGAGGCGGCTTGATGGCTTTTGAGGGGATCAGCCGGAAGCCCCTGGATTCATATATTTCTCATACTTGGTGAAACACAGATAAATCTTGGTGGCAGGTATCTGAAACAGTAAGACCAGTTGAACCCTGGTGTCACACCTCCAGAGAGGCATTGATAACATCACTAGTTCTGCTTTCTAAATCACCACAAACTCTGAAATATGTTGCCTTTCCAGTTTTGTAAGGCTCCTTGAATTTACATTTCAACTTATGACTGCCACCTCTATACAGTGATTAAAAACATATGCAAAGGACTCTGCTGCTGATCCTTAATTTTGCTCATTGAACTATCAAAAGTTCTAAATAACTAAGGAACAAAAAGAAGATTCTTAAAATATCGCAGGTGCAAATCAAGCTTCCCAAGGGGTTTTCAACATAACAAGTCATCCTTATGAACTATGATTCAATCACCAAGTGCACCAACGCTGCACATAAACACATCTTCACCAGCTTTCCAAATGCTATTAACCTTCCAGATAGACATTCAGATATTTTAAATCACAAAGTCATTAGTAATCCTCCCTGAATGATCTCTCCTTTCCCTGATAGTTTGCTTGCTGACTTTGTTACTGAAAATAGGGTCAAGTCCTGATATTATGTAACAGAGCTAAGTCCTCATTCTGAGCAGACTCCATCAACTTCCAGGGGGGTTCACAGAGTAAGACACTGTTGTTTCTGAGCATGTTTATCAGTATCAGGGCTTTTTCAGGGGTGTTACAGACAGGCAGAAGTACATAGTCTTGCTCCCCAAGCAGTTCACCACCAGTGCAAGATCAGGGAAAACTATTTCAGTGCCATGGCACTTTGGGCTTTTCTAATGAAAAGCTCAATCATAGGCTT